>NC_059126.1:3992833-4093064 GCF_020740685.1 Jaculus jaculus
TCTTTCTTTATGTTACACAGTATCTCAATAGTCCAGGCTGGACTTGAACTCACTTACACTAGGATTACAGGTGTACACCCACAGGAGTGGTTTTGTCCAATGCTGGGTGTGAAACCAGGGCTTTGTACATACTAGGCAAGCACTCTACCAAGTGAACTATGTCCACAGCCACATCTTCAACATCTTAATCACTGTTCATTACCATAACCATATCATTATGGCACCCCACATCCTAAAACCATTTAAACCAGTCTCAATAGAGGAAATGTACCCCCAAATGAAGGCAAGTAACAAAAGAACTGAGTAAATGAAGCAGTCAAACTTCACCCTACGTTTTGTGTCATAATCAGTTTCTCTTTGTGGAATCTTGCTCAGAAATAACTCTATGCTCGATGTTTTTGTTTTTGTGATGTTTCCTGCACAGATAAGTAAATGAGATTGTGTCTGAGACAGAATTTCCTAAGAAATAAAGCCTCACTTAGCTGCTCCACCCATTAAATTCTAACAGGCATTACAACATGAAGGATGTATTGATTTATTGGAGATATATCATGTTTCTATGGCCCCTACTAGTCCCAAACACTCATGGAATTCACTTAATGTCTAGCAAACTAAGAGCATATTTTTCAGTTAACACACTGCTCTTTTATGTATCTGTGGTCACACAGAGGTGTCCTCATCATAATCACTGGTATTTGGAAGGTTCATTCAGAATGTTGAAGTTGAGTGTGGTAGTGCATGCTTTTAATCCCAGCAACTGGGAGGCAGAAGCAGGAGGATCACAGTGTGAGTTTGAGGCCAGCCTAAAACTACATAGTAAATTCCCAGTCAGATTGTGCTAGAGAGAGGCCCTGCCTCTGAAAACAAAACAAACAAACAAAACAACCAACCAACCCCCAAACAGCAAAAACAAAAGCCAGAATGTTGACTGGAAGTCCCACTCTCTGGAGCCACACTGTGGTGGTTTAAATAGAATATGTGGCCCCCAATATTATATTCAGTTGTTTGTTTGTAGTTTGCATCTGTAGCCACCTGCTGGAGGCAGTGTCACTGGGTGGATCTTAAGGTGTGGTTATGAGTTTCTGATTTCAACCTAAAGATATACAAAGTGTACCTAGCTGGAATTCCTGAAGTGTGCTGTGGCTTTTGGCTTTTAGGCTTGTGCTTCTGTCTGTCTGCTTGGGCCTGTGAAGGCAAGCCAGCTACTTCTGCCATTATGTAAGATTCTCTGGATCTGTAAGCTTCAATAAATCCCTTCCTCCATAATTGAGCCTCATCTGAAAGTTCATCTCAGCAAACCTGAATCTGTCTGCTATACACTCTCCCTGAAAAAGCAACATTTTCTGATTCCGCACAATACAAGTTTCTGACGTTGTTCAACTTTTAATTCAGCCACATTTGTTTCATTTTAAATCTAAAGGGAATGTTTTAACTACCTACAGGCATAATACTCCCAACATCTCCATGACAATTTGAATGTGAAGTCATTCATGCCTGGTGCCTTCAGAAACTGGAAATCTTACTCCTAAATCACTCCCTTTCTTACATGCATACACACATACATACATACATATAAATGTGTGTGTGTGTGTGTCTGTGTCTGTATATATATACATATATATACAAACAAATTACATATATATATATATATATATATATATATATATATATATATATATGTAATTTGTTTTTGTGGTTTGGTTTGATTTGCTTTTTTGAGATTGAGATTGGGTCTCACTGTAGGCCAGGATGACCTGGAAATCACTATGTCGTCTCAATTTCCTTGAACTCATCAGGATCCTCCTACCTCTGCCTACCAGTGTTAGGATTAAAGGTATGTGCCACCATGCCAGGCTGTTTTCTTTTGTTCAATGTAGGGTCTCGGTCTAGCCTAGGCTGACATGGAACAAGGTTAAATTATTCCCCTTTTGTACTGCTGCATCTGAAATGTTTCAGACTTTTTGTTGAGTGGGCAAGGTCACCACTTGCCATCATAAGGAAGAGTGCAAAATTGACACATAGTCTCCACTTTCACTTTGTGTTGGCCATAAATTTTGTTCATTATTTTTTCATGATATTTGGTTGCAGTGGGCTGGAAATCTTTGCTAAATATACTTGAAACATTTTAGCTGAAAAATCAATATTTATATTATATTTTAATTAGCATATAGAGCTCTAGGAATAATCATGACATTTTCCAAACTTCATAAACCTCTTTTGGCTCTGTGCATGTTTAATATTCTATATGTCAGGTGAACAATGTCTAGAGTACATAATTTTTATAAAGCAGGAACAAAGACAAAAAAGAAAAATAACATAGAAATGATCACTATGTCATCCTGAAGACCTGAGATTTGCTAGCCAGTGTGCTCATCTCTTTCCACTTTTCAGTCCTCTTATGAAAACTGTTCTATCTGGCCCATGATCTTTGGTTGTATTGGCAGTGAGAATTCAAAGTCAGATATAGACTAGGAAGATGTCTTAGTGTATAAAGATACTTGTGTCCAAACACAAGGACATGACCTCTTCTTGTGGGCATTTTTTTTACATATCCTAATGCTTTTTATTTTTACTCATTCCAAAGTATGTGCCCAAAATCTTGTCATAAAATGACTTAACTTACAGTTTTCTTTAAATTCAAAAACTATTGAAATTCCTCTGGCATAAGTCATACTTTTTATGTTCTAATAATGCAAATTTGGTTTATTTTAGGGTGGCCTTCTGTTTATGTTGAAGTTGACATGCAATCATAATATTTTGGTTCAAATATATTTTATATAAAATATTTGCTTGCAAAGGAAGCTTTTTGGGGCTAATGAAGACTTCTACCATTGCCAAATGTGCCAACATGTCATAAGTGAAACAATGCACACATGACTTTAAGAAAATATTGTATTCATTTATTTGTGAGGAGAGAGTTGAGAGAAAGAGAAAAACAGAGAGAAAATCGCCATGTCAAGGCCTCTTACCCCTATTAATTCATTCAAGACATGTGTACCACATTCTGTATCTGGCTTGATATGTGTATTGGGGAATTGGACTCAGGGTGTCTTTGTAAGCAAGTGTCTTTCACCACTGAGCCTTTTCCCTAACCACACATTCCTTTATATTTGGAAATATATAATATGGGAAGTACATCACCTACTTACATAGCCTACACCATGATGATGTAAGACAGATGTTGTGGTAGTTTGAATATGATAGTTGGTATGGCCCCATAGACTCAGACTTTTGTTGTTGTTGTTGTTGTTTTTCACGGTAGGGTCTCTCTCTAGCTCAGGCTGACAGACTTCACTGTGGAATCTCAGGATGGCCTCAAACTCATGGTGATCCTCCTACCTCTGGCTCCAGAGAGCTGGGATTGAAGGTGTGCGCCACCACACCAAGCTCCTCAGACTTTTAAAAATTAAATATTCTGCTTGAGTCCCTAGCAGGCAGATTCTTGCTGAGGATTCAGGGGGTAATGTCACTGGGGATGGACCTTACTATCAAGTCCTAATGTGTGTTTGGGGGTGAATTCCAGCCCAAAAGTGTGTGGAGAACACTTTGAGCTGTGGCAGTTATTGCTTACTTCCTTGCTGTTGCTGTTTCTTTCTTTCTTTTTATTTATTTATTTTTATTTTTTATTTTATTTTAATTTATTTATTTGAGAGCGACAGACACAGAGAGAAAGACAGATAGAGGGAGAGAGAGAGAATGGGCGGGCCAGGGCTTCCAGCCTCTGCAAACGAACTCCAGACGCGTGCGCCCCCTTGTGCATCTGGCTAACGTGGGACCCGGGGAACTGAGCCTCGAACCGGGGTCCGTAAGCTTCACAGGCAAGCGCTTAACCGCTAAGCCATCTCTCCAGCCCATGTTGCTGTTTATTTCTTCTTCATTCCATGAAAGGGAGCCACCTTCTTCTGTCACTGATGGCATCCCCTTGGATTTTTTGTAAACATGAAATAAACCCTTCCTCCCATAAATTCTGTTTAGATGGGTGTTCACCCTAGCTAGTAAAAGCTGACTGAACAGATGTGGTCCCAGTAGAGTAAAGTTGTTGTCAATTTTAACACAAATTAGAACGCGAGCACACTGGAACAGCTTATTAGACAATTAAGAATGTAAATATTTGACCTCTCTATTAAAATAATGTAAAAGATATATATTATTACATATGTAACCCTTATTTTTTATAGGTGTAGACCCTCTTGTAGCCCACAATAGGTGGTAACTAATTAATGGAGAGCAGGCTCATGTTTGGATATGATTCTAACTTGTTTCCCAGCTCTACCTATGGACCCCATTCCACTAAGTGGACCAGTTTGCTAACTCAAAAGCAGTTGGTTTCCTACCGTGGTTGTGCCCCACTACTGCACTGGTTTGAGCATCACGACAGGTTATTTGCTGCTAAGTAGGTTAGACAATGTGTTGCTTGGGCAGATATTGGTCATTCTCCCCCAGTCGCCCATGCAGCACCTTCTGGCACTAGAGGCAATGATTGTCTGGGGATTGACCCTCTTCCAGCTTCCAGCCATGTCATTCCATTTTACGTGTCAACTGCATATGGTGTTTTCAGCAGTAGGGTCTTACTACTAACTTTTGGTGGGTTATCAAGTACTCTGACAGAAATCTGTCTGTCTTTTAGGAAACCTTGTAGGTCTCTCTGATCAAAAGCTCATTGCAGATGATATCCACCTGCTGGTACTGGTAGTTACAGGTCAGTACCACTAAGACAATGAAGGAAAAGTTAACTAATATAAAAGCTTTAGAGAAGAGAGAGATAAAGAGAGAGTGATGGTAGAATATTAAGGTCAGTATTCATCACAATCTCTTCAGTGCCTTGTGACTGAGGTGTTCCCTCTAACGGCCTGGTGAAGGTTCAAGCATTTGGTCTGCCTTGTAGCATGTAGAATAGCAGCAACAGAGTGAGCCAAGCTCTAGCAAGGAGGAGCTGGCTATATTACCCCTAAGCCCACTTCCAGCAACACACTCCTGCAACAAGGCTCCACTTCCCAAATTGCATTACCTGGGGATCAAGCATTAAAAATCACATGAGTTAGCTAGGTGTGAAGGTGCATGCCTTTAATCCTAATAATTGGCATGCAGAGGCAGGACGATCACTGTGATTTTGAGGCCAACCTCAGACTACACAGTGAATTCCAGGTCAGCCTGGGCTAGAGTGAGACCCTACCTCGAGAAACAAAACAAAACAAAAATCACATGACTTTATGAGGGACAACTGATTCAACAACACTACAAGGTTTCATTAAATTATTCAGTCTCTCCTTGAATTTGTAAACTGCCTGCCTCAACATGTGAAGAATTTGGGATTTCAGACCTGTGGCATTAGGAAGGGAAACAGGTATTTTTTTTTTCAATTTTACTTATTGCATTCAGCATCACATTGCTGGTTGAAATCACCCAACCAAGAGCAGCTAGTGGGAAAAAGAGATTTATTTGGCTTACAGACTCAAGGGAAAGGTCTACAATGGCAGGGAAAAAGATGGCATGACAGAAGTTGGACATCACACCCTGGCCTACATAAGGTGGACCAAAGCAACAGGAGAGTGTGCCAAATACTGCCAAGGGGAGTCTAGCTATAACACCCATAAGCCCACCCCCAACAATACACTCCCTACAGGAGGCATTAATTCCCAAATTTCCATCACATGGGAACCTAGCATTCAGAACACCTAAATTTATGGGGGACACCTGAATCAAACCATCATGTCATGTAGTGTCCCTATACACTCACAAGCAAACCCACACCTCCCCTCCATCTATCTCTTGTAAACACACACAGACACACACACACAAAAATCAAAGTGTATGTTGAAGATATTAATATGTGTATGGATAGTAAGAAGTTGCAGTTGGGACACCTGAATTTAACCCATTTCTCTAAAATGAAGTGGAGTCTTATGCACACAACATATTTTATTTCCACTTTTTCTCATTAGCCCTGAATGCCAGGCAGTAAGGTATAAGGTTGTTTCACAGCCAAGTACAACTGAATACTCAGTTATCCTCCCTTTCCTGTGGACACAGGGACACATAGCTGAACTTTCCTCATTATCTGTTCTTTTTCTTCACCCAACAGTCCTTATCAAATGCTAGGCTATGCTCCCTCTGAGGCACTCAAATCTGTTTTCTCATCATCCCTGACCTCCATCATTCTGGTTCACATGCTGTTAACATTCCCTGCCTTACACTACTGGCTGTCAAATGCCAGCTACTTGCGCTTTCATTGTTGTCTTCAAATGGTCCTTGACACCTCTAAAAAATTAATTGGATGAAAAGTCAGCCCTCTGCATCCCCATCCACACTATACATATCATGGGTACATACGTGTATATGTGCACTCTATGCATGTGCGTGGCATATAGGCACCCCTGCACATCCATATTCCATATACATCCATGTCACGTGCATGTGTTTTTGTTTCTACACATGTATGTTGTGCATATGTGTGCACATATGCATGTATGTGGAGGCATCTGTATAAATATGCATATGCACTCATGAACTCATAAGTGTATGCATATATATATTTACATAAAGGCACAGTCGGTAAGTATGGATAGTTGTAGCAGACAGCTTCAGATTTGCTGAGATAAATTTCAGAGCAGACACAGTTATGGAGGAAGGGGTATATGTTGAAGCTTACAGATCCAAGGAAAGTTCCAAAAGGGCAGAAGAAGCTGAGAAGCCACAAGCCAAAAGCCACACAGCACACTTCACAAACTCCAGGTGGAATTAGGCACTGTATATATCATTAGATTAGTATTTCAAACACAACACCATGCCTTAAGAGGTACCCAGTGATACTTTCTCCAGTCAGGTGGATAAAGATCCAAACTACAAGCTGATAAAACACAGATATATTGAGGGCCATCTATTCAAACTACCACATATGTCTAAATGTATACGTGTACTTATGTATTTTTTTGCATCTGTGCACATGTGTGTAGACATGCAAGTACATATACATACACAAGAATAGATTTAGGTGCATGTGAACGTGAAGGTGTGTGTGTGTGTGTGTATCTGTGCATGTATATTCATACACATGATTACAAAAGTGTGCATGTGTAATATCTATGTATGCATACGTGCATATGTGTGTGTACTTCTCAGCTCACTGCTTTTTAACAGTCTGTTGACCGCTATGAAGGTTTGAATGTGAAGCATTCCCCATAGCCTCATGTATTTGTGATGAAGCCTCATATTGAATCCCTCCCTGTGGACCCTTCAGCTGGTATGGCCTTGAGATGCGGTATCCCAGCCTGGCTTGCTGCACTCCGCTCACTCCCTCAGTTTCCCTCTGCTGATGTGAATACTTGAGGCCCAGGTGTCCTGCCACCTTTTTCCCACCATGATGAAACAACCCCTTGGACCATACACTGACAACAAAACCTTACACTCCATAAACTGTCTCCGCTCTGTTTATATGTCATAGCAATGAGAAGGTTGCAACTACTACAGTGGTTCTCAGAGAAGGGTTAGGTAGGCAGGAAAAATTTGAAGTCAGAGAAAAACAGGCCATCAGTGAAGTGGCAAAAATATAACCAGTGTTCTCTGTGTCAAAATATCTGAAACATAAACATTTAAAAACTTTTTTTTTTTACAATTTCTCTACTATACAAAAATATATGTTTTCTACAATGTGAATGTTTACAGATGTTTTTCAAAATCAATGATACAACAGTCCTAAATTCTGGAAACCAATGCAAGAGGAGGCAATATAATATCAATCAGACAGGGAACCCTTTGAAAGGGAAATAGAGAAGTATGCTATGCAAGATTCCCTTTTATGGGCTGGAGACATGGCTCAGCAGTTAAGCACTTGCCTGCTAAGCCTAAGGACCCAAGTTCCAGGCTCATTTCTCCAGGATCCATATTAGCCATATGCACAAGGGGGCACACATGTCTGAAGTTTGTTTGCAGTGGCTGCAGACCCTGGCGTGCTCATTCTGCCTCTCTCTGTCTCTCACTCTTTCTCTGTCTCTCTCTCTGTCTCTTCCTCTGTCTCTCACTCTCAAATAAATAAGTAAAAAATAAACAAAAACAGAGACGGAAAGGATTGTTTTTAAAAACTAATAATTAAAAAAAGGATATTGCCTTTTATGGCTTGGAAATACTGAGGGGAAACATGTTGGAAAGCCAGGTAGAAGTGTGAAGTATATTATCCATACCAGGAATTCCACAGAATCTACATTTGAACATGGATAAATGTGTGATGGACTTCTAAGGCATCTCCTCCGTGTTATATGCACAGGTGACATACCAAGTGTCAACAAAATACAAAAAGGTGCAGGCGAAAATACATGGGACACACTCATCTGAGATAAACTAAGAAACAGGAAGGGGGGGAGCCGTGTTCAGCCAAAACAAAGTTGGAAACACATGGCTGTGTTCTCAAACAAAGAACGGAATTGTAAACCAATTAGAAAGCTGCAGCAAGGTCAAGCATTAGAAATTAGGTCTCCCAAGAAACATCACTTTTATAAGGTATTCATTAACTGGAAGGACATTGAGCAGAACTACTTTAAATACAGACAGAAAAAAAAAAATAAGGCAAACAAAGATATTTAAAAGAGAAGACAAATTAATGTGCTGGGCTCTCTGAGGAATTGCACATCATTGTTGTAAGTACTGAGCTTATTAAGGGTGGCAAGAATGGGGGTCATCACCAATCACCTGGGCCCACCAGCTGAGAAGAGTGAGGGGAGCAGCAGTTGGGTCACGTGTTGTTAAAAGTCCTGTGTGTACATTTTCAAGTACAAAGCTTGTTAAGGGTGGTAAGATGAGGGGCCAGCACCAATCACTTGGACCCACCAGTGCTGAGCAGTCAGGGAAGAGAAGGCGGGTCATGCACTGTTAAAAACCCCATGTGTAGATTTTCAAAACTTGAGCCCTCATGAAGATTTATGTTTCATGTGCTTTCTTTCACCTCATGCTCCAAAGTAAACAGTGAGTAGCTCTCTCTTTTGTGCATCAAAAGCACTCGTCCAATCTTTCCTCAAGGTTTGCATCTCTGAGGAACAGATGGAAACCCTGGCCCATGACCTTCTGGGTCTGTCATCCGCAGAAGGAAGCTTGTTAAGTCTACCTTCAGGCTGCAGAGAGGATCAAATGCATTGCCCATGCAAAGCAGCAGGGGCTCTGTCTAGAATATAAAGTGACCCCACTGAGAACTACTGCCTTGCATTGGATTTATGATTCTTTCCTTTTGAAGAGTAAAGAAAATATATTTCAAAAGAAATACCCAGGCTGGAGAGATGGTTTAGGGGTCAAGTGCTTGCCTATGAAGCCTAAGGACCCCAGTTCGAGGCCTGATTCCCCAGGACTCACGTTAGCCAGATGTACAAAAGGACGCACACGTCTGCAGTTTGTTTGTGGTGGCTGGAGGACCTGGTGCGCCCATTATCTCTATATATATTCCTCTTTCTCTGTCTGTCTCTCTAAAATAAATAAATGAAAATAAACAAAGAAAGTTTTTCAGGTAGCTGAATTCTGGTTGATCTCATAAGGACAACATTCTAGAAAGTATACCCATGAATCTTGGGGCTCTTCTATGTCAAGGAACACTCCACAAGGATTCATATGTTTGATACCTAAGTATGACTGTTTCAGTATCCTCAGTGGAGCCATTAGAACATGATTTAAGCTAAAACACATTGGGACAAGCCCTTCCTACCACGTACAAGTGGGTATGCCAAAGAGCTGATTCATGGTGTGAAGATGGCTTAACAGGTAAGATCATTTGCTGTACAAGAATGGGGACAGCTGGGGCTCTCTGGTCAGCCAGTCTAACCCCAAAATGGTGAGCACCATGTCCAGAGAGAAACTGTCAGCGAAATAAGAGTGATAGTGGAGAACACACAAGGTCTCTAATGTGCAGAGTTGATGCATCTGTACACACACACACATACACCACAGGTACACACATCCATGCACCACTTCTATGTCACACACACACACACACACACACACACAAACACACCTTGATTGACCCCGTATATTGAATGAGTTTAAGCATCTTACTCATAGTAAATCACAACCATGTTTCCTTGGGCCTAAATATTAAAGTTCACAGAGAACCTATGAGGACCTTGCAGATAGGTGCAGCTTACCCCAATACCCCAGTTGCTTTCCACTTTGTGTACACTGGTTCATTCAATGAAGACTTTCTGTGTGTTTAGCAAATGATCTTTTTTTTTTACTAAGTTCAGAAGCTCAAACAGAAATCTGACCAAATTTCTGCTCTCTAGTCTAGCAATACAGAAAGATGTGTAAACAGACAAGTACAAAACAATGTCCTAGGGACCATGGTAACAGCACGTGCTTGGTACACAAAAATCCCAGAAGAGAAGTATCCACCCAGTCCTGAGAGAATGAGGGAGACCCAATCACACGTCCATTGCAGGTGTCTAGGGAAGTTGGATGACCTTAGTGGCAGTCAGGTTCACATTGCTGGCAGAAAACACCCAAGTAAGAGCAGCTTGTGGGGAAAGGATTGTTTTGGCTTACAGACTTGAGGGACAGCTCCCTGATCACAGGAGAAAACAATGGCATGGAAGTGGACATCACCTCCTGACCAACATCAGGTGGACAACAACAGCAGGATACTGTAGCAAACACTGGCATGGAAAGGCTGGTTAAAGCAGTCATAATCTCACTCCTAACAATACACAGCCTTCAGGAGATTTTAGTTCCCAAACTGCCATCAGCTGAGGACCTAGAATTCAGAACACATAAGTGTATGGGGACAAATGAATCAAGCCACCACAACCTTTCTTTTCTAAGGCAGATAAGCATATGCCTTTGCTACATCATAAATACTGGTTATTAGACCAGTGCCTTCATTCTACAAATTATAAGCACCCATAGTTTACTTATGAGCAATCTATATAACCAAAACACAGCTTTCAGCTTCATTCACTGTGAGAACACTGGACTTGTGAGGACAAGGAATTTTCTCCAAAGTACAATGCGGCTTTTTTTTTTTTTTTGGAGACAAAACAATAGAATTTTGGACACTAGGGAGCTGGCTCAACAGGGAGGAGTGCTTACTGCACAAACCACATAAGTACCTGAGTTTGTCCCCAAGCACCCTAAAGAAAGCCAGATGTACAAAGTGGCACATGCATCTCAAGTTCATTTCCACTGGCTGGAGTCCCTGTTGCACTGATTCTCTCTCTCTCTCTCTCTCTCTCTCTCTCTCTCTCTCTCTCTCTCTCTCTTTCTCTCCTCTCACTGTTGTATTCTCAACAGTGTTCACCAAAATTCTGGTCATCCTTGGGCAACTCTACAAGAGCTCTACACTTGTTCTGGAATATGATACAGTCCTGACCAAACTGCCTTGCCAAGCCTTTCCCTATGCCCTGAATTTCCATGGATAGTCCAGCTCAGGAATCATTGGTAAAAGGTGGCACCAGAGACTGGCCTGGGTTGGATCTCCTATGATCTTGTCCTTCCTTCCACTGAAGGGTGGACTCCTAATTCCAATGGATGGTTGCCACTGCTCACCTCAGTAGGCTCCTGCATACTAGTGTCATTCACCACCTTCAAAGATGGCAGCTCTGGAGCTGAACGTATGAGTCCTTGGGTAAGAGAACTTGCTGCACAAGCAAGAAGAGCTGAATTGGGTCCCAAGCACCCGTGTTACAAAGCCAGGCATGGTGTGCATGACTGTACCCCCAGTCCTGAGGAGGTGGTAAAAGGAGGCTCCCTGAAGCTCCCTAGTGTGACAGTTTATCTAAAAGCATGTGGAGCTCCAAGTTCAGTGCACCTTAGAGAAAGAAGGTAGAGGAATTATAGAAGATAACACCTAATGTGTTCCTCTGACCTTCACAAATGTGTACATAGGGCATGCACATACAGACATATAATACACACTCACTATACACACAAAATGCACACACTCCCAAAATAATTTTAAATTTTTAAATTGACAACTGTGTCAGTACAGAAATGGATATCAATTGTAAGCTCTTAATCTGATCATGTGGAAGAAAAACAGTTGCTGGAAAGTATGAGGTGGGATTCCCATGGGTGTATCAGAACTCTTAACAATGTGTAGACATGTTTGTCATTCCTACTCCTAGTATTTCTAGCATAGACATCCCTAACATGAAATTTGGTAAATCTATGAAGGTTCTTAAAAATAGGGAGTGACATAACTGATTGCTGCTCCCACAATGCATGATCCACAATCTGCATGGGGACAACCTGCATCCCCAAAGGGGATGGCTCCTTTCAGAAAGGGGCAGGGATGAGGGAAAGGATGCTACTAAGATGTGCTGTTTACATACTAAGTATGTCCAAACTAATAAAAATAAACTTAAATAAAAAATTAAATAATTAAACTTAAATAAATAATTTAAACGACTCAGATTAAGAAGCTGTAATTATAAGCTACTACTGGAATTTTAAGCATTTGCTTAAAATTTATTTATATTTTTATATTTATTATATTTATATTATATTATATATATAATATATATTAATATATATATTAATATATATTATATATATTATATATAATATATTATATTAATATATTATTTTATATTTATTTATATTTTTATTTATTTATATTTTATTTATTTATATATTTAATATGTAGCAGTACACACAAAAATCACAACATTTTGGTCAACAACTCACTGCATAACTGATATTAACCACATAAAATTACAGTTGACCAAACAAATTTCTATCTCCTAGTAATACAGGTGTATATGATAATATTGTATTATAATCCATCACTCAATGTGTGCAGTCTCAGGCATAAATGAGCCCACAGTGTAGGCATTCAGAAAAGTGCAACATACACAATTATCCACAGTGCATTCTGTTTGATATGATAACACATGACTATTTTACTGGTTTACATATTTACTATGTGGTTATTACCTATGTGGCTATACTTCCACCTGTTTAAAGAACATGACATTTTCATCAGGTCCCTCAGAGAGAATCACAGAATGAGGTGCCACCATGATAAGAATAACTGTTCCACTTGGGCTGTTTCCCCAGGAGACATGCCAGATGGAAAATTAGGGATGTTAAAGTGCTCACCCCATGTAAGTCAAAACTGATGTGTATGTTAGTGTCATAGGTTATAATAAAAAATAGAACCCCTCCCCCAAAAAATAGTGGGTGAGAAGTCATTTATGTGCTGAAACCCTAGCATACACTCAGACAACAATTTCTAACATATTCTTTGACTCTTTTCATTTACAACAATTATGTAGCAAAATAACATTCATGAATCTTGGTCACAGTGGAGATGCCTAGAAACAAATTATGTTTGGATACACTTTAAAATATCAGACACCTGGGCTGGAGAGATGGCTTAGGGGTTAAGCGCTTGCCTGTCAAGCTTAACGACCCCAGCTCAAGGCTTGGTTCCCCAAGACCCACGTTAGCCTGATGCACAAGGGGGTACACATGTCTGGAGTTTTTTTGCAGTGGCTAGAAGCCCTAGCATGCCTATTCTCTCCCCCCCCCTCTCTCTCTAGCTCTCTCTCTCCCTCTGTATCTGTCTTTCTCTGTGTGTATGTTTCTCTGAAATAAATAAATAAATAATGAACAAAAATATTTAAAAGAATATATCAGACAACTGACTTTTCACTTAGACCATTAGTATTTCCTTTGTTAGATCATATCTTTATTAAAAAGTTTGAATAATTTATTTCTGTGGGTGTGGATAGGTGCACCAGGGTCTCTTGCCACTGCAAATGATCACTAGATGCATGTACAACTTATTTTTTTGTCTAGCTTTACGTGGGTGCTGAGGAAATTAACCTGGGTCTGCTTGCTTTGCAAGCAAGCACCTTTAGCCACTGCACCATCCCCCTAACCCTAGATTATACCTGTATTGATGATTTTAGTAAATGCTTTATATATTGTAGTAAGGTTGAGATACAAATTTCTACCAGATGAATGATAAATTTATCTACATACACATAAATATACCATGTACCTACTTTTACATATGTAGATAGTAATTTATTTTTTCTATAAAATCATATGTTTAGTTTTCTATAAAATGGTGAAACAAAATATGACCAGTGATAATCAAATTACACTTTTTACATGTTTGTGTACATAGAACCTTTTTTTTAAATCTACTTGGTCACTCTTGGGGTGAATCACAGAGCCTTATGCTACCCCTAAGCTACAGCCCCAACCCAAGAGCAACAGTGCCATTGCTATTTACATACTGGGCAAGCACTGTAGCACTGACCTACATTCTCAGCCATGATTCACACAGGTAACAAAGCAGGGCTGGGGTGTGACTACAGCATGAGGTTCCAGATTCCGTCCTTAACACCACCCAAATCAAACTACACAGCAGCCATCTGATGCAACTTGCAGAAAAGATAGATGTGGAAACTTCCAGTTGAGCTTTGGAGAGTTTCAGCCAGCCTTTCAGTAGTAGGAGATTCTGTTGCCCTCAGCTTTTAGTGAGAGCCTCTGTCTGTGAGACCTCCGTTGCACTTCTTCCGCTATCATTTGTGGTGCTCTCTTCTTATCAGCCAGCAGATGACAATCCAGAAACAGCTATGGAAAACAACATCTTGAAACAACAAGGGAATGTATTCTTCACAGGGGTCAGATGCTTCTAGCATTCATTTTGGTGGAATTATGCTGTTATCTTGGAGAATGCATTATAGCTATTCTAAGGTTCACTCTTTTAATGTTGGGCCCTGAAAGGCCCAGGCATGAGGCCTAGTGGAACTTCCTCAGCCTAGCTAATGTTTGGTGACCCTTCTCTGGCCAGCTAGGACTCAGCAAGACACCTAATGGCTCTAGCATTCCACCTCTATGTGGCAATTATAATTGCCATTTTAATTGTTATAGTTTACTATTGGCCCTTACCTCTCCCCATGTCCTAAAATCTCTGCTGTCATCCCCAACATAATATAGGCAACTTCTCATAGCAACGAAGTGAGTTTTTCTGTGAGTTCTTGCTTCGAAAAGACTCCCGACTCAATGTGTTTTTTCTACAGAGTCCAGGAGAGGTTTCTGAGTCATCCTACGCTCATCTTCCTCCTTAGGCCCTTGGGTGGAACCAGCAGGCTGGATCCTTCCACAGCACTATGTGCACAGGGAGGAGCCCAGCATCTGGTGCCTAACGTGCAGCTGTCAGAGTCTGGCAGTCGTTGAGGAGGTAATCAGTATACATGTGTGGGTGAGCGTACCCTCATAAGTTATTAGACAGTCTTCATATTTAATGCACTAAATTTTACTTCTATAACCTATACTTGTTTTCCAACATCTGTTTATTCCCTTTCTCCTTCCCTTCACCTTCGGTTCACCAGTAGCTTTTATATTTCTAAATGGGGCCTAGCAAGCTGCATCTGCAGCTTTTATACTTCTAAAGGCTTGTGCTTCTCTCTCTCTCTCTCTCTCTCTCTCTCTCTCTCTCTCTCTCTCTCTCTCTCTCTTTGGGCCTCTGAAGGCAGGCCAGCTTTTTCTCCCATTATAAAACTTCCCCTGGATCTGTAAGCTTCAATAAATATTCCATCCTCCATAACTGTACCTGGTCTACATGTTTACCTCAGCTTGCCTAAAGCTGTCTGATAAGCGAAGATAAACCTGACCATGTGGATGTTAATCTTTCAAAACCTTTGTTTTAGAAAAATAGGCATAGAGTTGGTGATTACAACTAAAGATGTCTTCTGGAGTGGTAAGACAAATTTTATGGACTATTCAGATGAAAGTTTAAAAATACTAAGTGCAGGCAACATTAAAGTTCGAGGCTTGGCCTATAAGCTTTTTAAGAGGAAAGAAATTTTGCAGGGGACATCACTGAAACTTGGGTACTGGCATAGGGCTGGCTGCATCCTGCTGCCTAGAACCAAACAGTTTAATCAAGGTTAATTTTGTAATAGACTGATATGCTTAGCTAGAGATATGGGATTAAGAGATTTAAAACTTTTTTTTTTTTTTTTTTTTTTTGGTTTCTCAAGGTAGGGTTTCACTCTAGCCCAGGCTGACCTGGAATTCCATATGGAGCCTCAGGGTGGCCTAAAACTCATGGTAATCCTCCTACCTCCACCTCCTGAGTGCTGGAATTAAAGGTGTGCACCACCACGCCTGGATGAGACTTAAGATTTTAAGCTAAAAAAACCCAAACCAGTTAAAATTACAGACACTGAGACTAATTTTAGGTTATGGTGTTACAATTAACATTGTTTTAGTCTCTCCTTGCTATGCCTCTTACCAGTTAAAAATGTTTACTCTGTGCCTTTATATGTTAGAAATGTTTAACTTGTTAAACATTGCAGGTCTTAATATCTTAAATTGGTCAAAACTCTGGGGAGCTTTAAAATTAAACTAAGTACAATGTATAATATATAGCAGTTATAAATCTATTGGGAGCCAAGGGTGAAATTTGGTAATTTACCTAAATGGCCTCCTCCTGGCAGCTTGTGTCTGACACTCCCCTACTGGGAATTGGTGGGCAATCCACCTCCTGGGAGACTGCCATGTGGCCCGCTGGGACTGACCCAGGTGGGGGCAGGGGAGAAGTCCACCCTCTCATGGTGACTGGGCTCACTGACCTTTTCCTGCACCTACTGGATATTGGCACATACTGGGAAAAAATCTAAACGTGACATTAGTCATATGCTTTAAGGTTTCACCACTCTTGGCCTGCCTGATCAAATTAAAACAGATAATGGCTCCTGCTTCATAAACAAGGCCTTTGTAGATTTTCTCCAGACTTAAAAAAAAATCACATTCCACAGGCATTCCATACATACCCTTGGGCCAGGATATTGTTAAAGGATATAATCAAACTCTCAGGTCTCAATTACAAAAACAAAAGGGAGAATCCTTATCCCCACAGGACCAACTTAAAAATCCATTATTTACCCTAAGCATTTTAATTTTTTCTAACAATTTATAATGTGTGATGGTTATAAATCTATTGGGCTCCAGGGGCAGAATATGATAATTTAAATAAATAATCCCCAATATATTCAATTTTTTATCTTAAGGTGTGATGGTGGGCTTGAGATTTCAACCTAAAGATATACAAAGTGTGCCTAGCAGGAGTTCCTAAGGTGTGCTGTTACACTTGGCTTTAGGCCTGTGCTTCTAATGTCTAAATCAGTGTGGTTATTCTACGGAGGCCAGGAGAGGTTTCTGAGTCTTTGTAAGCTCCTCTTCCTCCTTACTCCCTTTAGAGGAACCAGTAGGCCTGGTCCTTCCACACCAGTGCCTGCCTGGGGAGGAGCCCAGCATTAAAAAAAAAAAAAAAAGTTATTTTATTTAATTATTTGAGAAAGAGAAAGGCAGAGAGAGAGAGAAAAAAATGGATACACCAGGGCCTCCAGTCACCACTGGAAACAAACTCCAGATACATGCACCACCTTGTGTATCTGGCTTACATGTGTCCTGGGGAATTGAACTGAGGTCTTTTGGCTAGGAAAGTACCTTACTTGTTAAGCCATCTCTCCAGCCCTAAGGTTCACTCTTCCAGGGCTAACATTTCTGAGACTGCTGGCTGTAGCTGCTACTAACATCATTACTGAGCTTCTTGAAGAAAAAACAAATAGATCAAGGACCACAGGTTTTCTCAAGCCCTTGAGGGCAATCAATGAAGAATGAGGGGGAATGCAGGGACCATCATCATGGTAATGGTTTCCACATACAAAGTATGATAAACCTACTTGTGTGCATATTATTTGCTAGTAAAATGATTCAGACTGCAGGCTTTGGACTCTGATTTGAGCCACAGCTTTGTTCCTGGCTCTCTTTCCTTACTGTTAAACCATCTGGGGAAAGGGCCTTAGTACTCTCTTTTTGGTGTGAATGTGTGTATGTGCACACAAGTGTGTGTATATGTGTGTGTTCATGGTGTTTTTACATGTGTGCACATGTGTGGCACAGGCATACCGAGGCCAGAGGAAGATGTCAGGTGTCCTCCTTCATCACTCTCCTGCCTTGTTATCCTGAGGTAGAATCTCACTGAATCTGGAGCTCCCTGTTTATCAGTTAGATCGGCTGACAGTGAGCTCCAGCAATCCTGTCTCCCACCACCTCAGTGGTGGGGTCACAGATGTGTGCAGCCATAACCTCCCCCCCTTTTCTGCACATATGTATGTAAAATATGTAGTGGCATGTGTGTGTATATGTGTGTGTGTGCACAGATGCATGCACCCGGTACAGTCTCATGTGGAAGTCAGGGGAGAATGTCAGGTGTCCTCCTTTAATCACCCCTGCACTTTTCCCCTGACAGAGTTTCTCACTGAAGCTGGAGTTGTCACTCTGTTAGGACTGGCTGACTAGTGATGCCCAGCAGTTTTCTGGTCTTTGCCCCCACAGGACTGGGAATACAGTGAGGTGTGGTGGTGACACACAGCTTTTACATGAGTGCTGGTGATCCAACTCATGCTGCCTCAGGCCCTCTCTGGTTATGCGTCTATGTGGCATATGAATGAATATTCCTTAACAGGACAGCCTCCTGGGCAATTTAGCTGGAAAGGACTGCATTCAAAGCTGGGTTGGTAGCATAGTTGTGGAGCCCTTACCTACCACCCTCAAGGACCTGGCTTCAATACCTAGGTCTGGAATAGTAGAAACCAGTGAGAAAAGGATTCTTATGTGCAGCTGCCTTTCCATCATAATCATGAAATTTGTACTGATTGCATCTTTGAACAAATGCATCATAGGTGTAGTCCAATGGCACATGCATATCCACTTGAAAAGATACCTGAGAATCTGTGTCCACTTTTTCTCTTTACCTCTTTAGTATAGGTCAGAGATGCTCTGTGGACAAGAAACTACCTGGGACCCATGTCTCTTGGCAAATAGAAACAAGAATGGGCACCATCAGCTCCAAGATATCGTATCTTCCCATTTGACAAGAACCACCTTCTTGGAACATAGCCATGAAGCCAAATGTTCACAAGAGCATTTCTAGTCAAAATATCCAAAATCTGACATGTTCCAAAATTCAAAGCTTTGAAGCATGCATATGACATCAGAAGGAGAAAATTGCATGTCACATAATTTTGATTCATGTTCCTAATTATACAATCTTGCATAATGTGAAATTCAGGACTCTGGGTGTTAGTAAGTTGGTAGAGTGTTTGCTGAATATTCACAAAGCTTTGGAGTTGATTTTAAGCACTGCCTTTTCATTCCAAATGAGGTCATATACACATTTAACAGCAGTACATGGGAGGTAGAAACAGGAAGACCAGAGATTCAAGGTCATATTAGGCAAAATAGGAAGCCCAAGGCCAGCCTGGGATGCATAATACCTTGTGACCAAAATTAAATAAAAACAGAATGAAAGAAATCATGATCCTTGACTATGTGAATAAGGTACATATGAAAGACAAATGAGTTTTTAGCTTAGATGTGAGTCTTATCCAAAAGGCTTTTCATTACATAATGGCAAATGTTCAAAAACATGACAAGTTCTGAAATCTTAAATAAGTCTTGTTCTGAACATTTGGGATGGGGATACTTGACTTGTAGTACTAAGAAATAGACATGAAGGACCATGAACATTGCTCAGAGGATAGTGTTTGCTGCGCAAGCTGGAGGACCTCAGTTTGGATCCCCAACATCGAAGATTGCTCAGCAGTTAAAACTCTTGGTTCAAAACATCAGTACCACATAAAGCCAGATTCATAAAATGGCATATACACCTGGGCTTTGTTTATAGTGGCAGGAGGCCCTGGGCACCCTGGTGTGCCCACACTCACTCGTTTGCTCTGTGTACCTTCCTCTTTCTCTATCTCAAGTATATTTTTTAAATTTCTTAAAAATCTGGATGTGATGGAATACACTTATAAACACACACACACACACACACACACACACACACACACACACACACACATTAGCAGTGGCAGGAGGCCCTGGTAAGAACATTCAACCCCAAGTCTCTTCCTCTCTTTCTATCTAATAAACAAATACATAAAATATCTGTAAAGCACACTTTCTGCTCCAAATAGCACATTAACCTAGTGCATGGTGGCAATCAAATCTCTAATGAAAATGAAAAGTGGTATGGGCTATAACAACTATTTGTGCAAAGCATCCCAGATAAGGGCTGTGGATAGGTACAAGGTAGTTGAATGCATTCTAAAACTGTAGGTAATGGCCCAGCAGAGTAAGTAAGGCACAATCATTCCCCTGGTCCCTTACCTGCTATGCCATAGTGACTGACTGAGGCCTTCAGAGCCCCCATAGTGAGTATTATAACCCCCACAGAAGAATAAGAGTTGGGTTTAGGGATCATATATATATATATATATATATATATATATAATTTTTTTCTTATGGAAATAGTATAGCTCTTGAGATGAAATTGAATTAAACTCAAGATATTCTTGGGGTTTTGGTGGCACTTAACTTTGGAAGCATATCTCACACTTAATTGTTCATGTAATATTATAGTCTTATGGTAAATCTAGTAAAAATAAAAGAAATAAAGGTACTATTCAAAATAAAAAAGTAAGTATGGCTTAATGGGATAGAAAATGTAAAAAAGGCATTCTAGTATCTAAGGACATTAAGCCAGCTAAAGGTAGAATATATTTTCCTGGTTTTTATACATATCTACTAATGCCTAGTCTGTTTCTCTTCATACATTAGACACACAAAAAAAGTTTATTTAGTCAAGTTCATAAAGACAAATGATTAGAATACTTGATTTATTTGACTTAAGACTTTGGTCAATAATTAGATTTTCTTTTTTATGGCATTGTGCCTAAAGGACATTGTTTTATCATAACCTGCTTGAGCACAGTGATTCCAGGAAAGGAGTCATCAAAAGGAATTATGGTGGGGATTGATCCAAGATGAAAGCCAGCTTTAATTAATTGCTAGGCAATGGTTCTTCTTTTCAAATCATTAACAAGTTTGTTAAATGCTAGGCATAATAAATTCACACACCAAACTTCCTAAGGCCATTTTTAGTAAAATGGCAAAATTCCAAATACCAATGACAAATTCTAACTAAAAGTATTACTTACTTTACTCGGTGCTGTGGCCAAACACCTGACCAGTGGAGCTTAAAGGACACAGGGTTTATCATGGCTTATAATTTCAAGGATATAGTCCATCATGGCAGGAATGTCATGGCAACATGTGAGATAGGCAGGCTGATCACACTGCATTCAGTCATAAAAGTGAGGCTGGGCAAGAAACCTCAAGACACACCTCCAGTGACACACCTCTTCCAGTAGGGCTCCCCTCCTAAAGGTTCCACAACCTTCCCAGAAAGGGCCACCAGCTGAGGACCTAGAGTTCAAACACAGGAGCATGGGGGGACCTGTCACATTCAACCACGACACTAGATAAAGAATGAGATGAAGAATAACACTGGGACTCCCAGTAGCTCATGGACACATTGCTTTACATATATAAGAGACATAATTCACTCATCCAGTTGTGGAAAAATATGTATACAAGGTAGGTGTGTGTACAGCCTTTGGAAGCAAGAAGACCTTAACCTCCAATACTTGCCTGTGTAAGGAGATAGGAATATTATTTTAACTCCAACTTTTAACCTGTGTTTTATATATCTCTAATACATATATCATGTTTGTAAAAGTTATATGATATGATGTGTAAAAAACTGGAGTACAGTGGGTAGACACAAGGTTTAGTAATGACTAATAGTGCAATACAGGTACTAACAGTTATTTAGACAAGCAAGGCACTTTACAATAAAACAAACACACCATACACAGATTCCCAGAGTATCATAGTATTCACAACCAACGATCATGACACCTAGGACTTTTAGGAATACCAAAATGAGTAAATTCTAAGACCTCTTCTATAAAACCACATGCCATTTATATGTCTACCATATAATTTAAATGATAGTAGGTGACTATTAAAACTTAAATACAATGCAACTGCTATACAATATTACAGTGTATCTCTTAGGCAATCACATCAAAGATGACATAGAAAAGCAATGTAAAAAGAGACTTTCAACACAAAGTAGTTTGAATCCATGGATGTGTAATACACAGGTATAGAATGTTGACCAACTTCATTCAATGATGTTAATAGACTTTAGTACAGGTGATGATTGAGAGCCTGTCTCCCATGGATACAGAGGACAACTGGAATCCAAGATCATTGTTTACTCTTTCTCTGAAATGAGGTGGCTAAAAAGTGGATATTTTAGCATTTTTTTAATTACAACAAGACTACCAGTTATGATGCAATTCCTACATATCAAGTTAGCATAAAGTATGTTGGCAAACTCTGTGGAGCATAAGGATGTGAAACACTTCATCTGTTTATCACTGACAATATTATTTGTTTGACATTGACATTATATCCCCAATAATGCGCTGAACTGTGAGGAAATTACTTGAAGGACTGCAAGGACTACTTACATCTTTGTGAATATGGAACCAGGAGCTGCCGTGTCAGGAGCCATAGAGCAAAAGCCTCTCCATTTTACCTGGGCCTGCTCATAAGCTGACTCATTACTCAGAAAGCTAGTCCATCCAGCTTTCTGTTAGGTACTTCTGGAACGTCAGTCAGGAGACTGATTACAGAATCTTATCTTTTGCAAAAGGCCAGTTTATGGTCAGGATGTTAAGCCATTGAGGCAAGATTAGATGAACAGCTAATTACATCCCCTCTAGGTTTTCTGACAATTCCAAAGCCATAAAAAAAGTCAGCCAGCTTAATCCCCTCCCCACTTTTCCCCATATATAACCACTGTGTAAAAAATCAAAGACTCTGAGGCCTTGACAAACATCTAGCATGGCCTCCTTCTTGTGTTTGTTTGCCTTACATCATACAGGTTAATTTCCTCTCGTGTCCTTGTTTAACTCTCTGCTGGCCCAGACAAGCCGTATTCAGCGAGCAGCTGTTCTGTGCAGGGAAGTAAAAATATACCTAATTATTTGTAAATCCAAGTCATATATATTTAAAGCACACCTGCTTGGCTTATGTCATGTAAATCATCCAGTGCAAACACTGTCTGTAAAGAGTTCTAATGCACAGATACAAAAACTCATGGGAAGTAACTCTTTGACCATCTGCTTGTCTTCTCCCTATATTTTTTCATATGCATACACAGGCTGCACAGTAACCACAACATCAAGGCTTTCTTCTCTCTCCTCTTCCTTGGCTGTTTCCCTCTAAGATGTCTTTACTTTCAGGCTGGCTCCCTTTGTGTGGTGGCATTCACCTGTTCTCCCAATTTGTCCTGCGAGATGACCATTCATGGGAGGACATCCAGATGGGTTGCAACTGTGGTTTCCCATGCTGAATTCTACCCTACACCTGTCAAAGCTTCTTGAACCACAGAGTGGTCACAGGACACAAGAATTCTTAAACTGGGAACAGAGAGTATGCAGATAGGCAAAGTCATCTGGATGAACTTGTGGAAATGGCAGCATCGTGGGCTCCCACCATGCACACACGTTCCCCTGAAATTAAAATGTGAGCATCCAATATGAACAGTTCATTATGATTAATTATGCAAAACTTTAAATGAAAATGACAAGCGTGAGTGATTAGTAGCACGAGAGATAGGGAGTGTAGTGCAGAGGCCAGAATGACATGACCAACAGAGATAAGAGTGTGTGCTAAGTCTAGAAAATGTTAGTACACATCACAAGCCAGGCACTGATCCAGTTGAAAGTGAGAAATAATTGCTGTGCCAGTATCATCACTCATACTCTAAATTGCAGCATCTAGTTTTTCTTTCAGCATTTGATGTCTTAACACTTTAAGCCAGACCACTCACTTTTATTAGTTGAATCAGGCTGCTCAAAAATAAGATATATTTCTCACATAGCAGGAAGGTGGACAACCAAAATCTGCTCTCATCCAAGTTGTATCTGGCCATCTTGTCAATTCATCCTTATTGCTATGCAATAGCAAGAAGTCTCTTAGGCTTTCTATCCAATTAGATGGGCTCTCTGCTCATGACTTTATCTCTTGAAAGCTTGCACTGTACCTTGTAGCTTTTAATTTTTTTTTAATTTAAGTGAGAGAGAAAGTATGAATGGGCATGCCAGGTATTATAGTCGCTGCACATGAACTCCAGACACATGCACCACCTTGCGCACCTGGCTTGAGTGAGTACTGCCTATTCAAACTTGCATGTGTAGGCTTTGCTGGCAAGCATCTTATTACTAAGCCATCTCTTGAGCATGGATATTGGGATTCTAACAGATGAATTGCAGGTATACAAATATTTAGACCTTAGCACTGCAGCAGGAGTTATATCAGTGCTTCATGAACTTATACAATGCATAACTATACCTGAGCATGCCCTTAAAGAGATATTCTCCTGCAGGTGGCCTTGGATTCTTGTATTATCAGCTTTTAGGAAGACGCTGTTCTGAAGGGTGTCACACAGATATAAGGACACCTCAAGGTTGAACGTCCAAAGTGTGCATTTCTGTCATGTTTCTGGGATCTAGTTTGTCATCTCTTCACTAAATATGGCGGAAGAATTTTGAGAAATGAGGCACTAGGAACTGTTTTTCCTTTGGAAGGTCAGCTGCTGTGGGAGATAACTTCTATTAAATATAAAATCTATTCCTTAGTTATCCCATGAAGGAGACTTACCTATAGGTGTTGAGGACTACACATAGAGGCAATTTCCACGCAGGTACAGTTCAAAGTTCTCCGTTCAGATTTTCTGTTTCCCTTAAGGGAAAAAGAAAAAAATATCTCTGTATGTTCTTATTTTGTTTCCTTAGTGAGAGAAAAACCTGTCCTTAAAACCAAGGCCACTGCAAGCTTTGTTTTGAAGGGTGGGATCCCTCCAGCCTCCATCATGAAAGAGTCAGGGAAGGAATATGATGTTTAGACAGACAAGAACTGTGAAGGTTTACCAAACATGGATACGGACGTCCCTCCTTTCTGCCGCTGAAAGGGGCGCTCACGGTGACCACAGCCAGGGCAGACCCTGGACAGCGCCGCGTCTATGCAGGCGCTGAAGGCCCCGTGTGCATCGGGCTCTGCAATGTGTGGGTGGCTCACAGCTTGTCATGGCGTGCTTCCTCCAGGACACCAGTGAAGGCAGAGGCAGCACCGATCAGCCCAAGTTCACGGAGCCCAAGGACCAAAGAGTTGAGTGGTCAACACGTCCAATCGGGGCGTGGGTGGGGACATGACCCTGCGATGCAGTAACGTCACAAGCATGCGCAGAGAGTGGCACCCGCCATGTTTGCTCTGGTGGACGTTACTGAGAGGGGTGGGTCTCCCTTGCTGTGAGGTGACATCAAAGCGCTGCCATATTTGGTTTTGGAATCCATTCCCTAGTGTTCATGACTCAAAAATTAAGATAATGTTGAAGTGATGTTTATTATTCAGTAAGTATATTTTCTCTGCCATATCTTAAATGGTTACAAAAAAGAAAAACAAATATTATTAGAAACTGTATAACCCCTATACCTTAGTGGTCCACCTAATATCATGAGGCTGAGAATCAACCTGTCGGATATGTCTTGTAGGGACAGTGACAGCTTAAACTAATTTTTCATTTTAGGTGATCAAATCAAATTTTTCACACTGCCCCTGTGCTCATGAAGTTTGTCTCATATAATAGTGACTTTTTCAGACATAATGGGTGTGACTGCCATGGTAGACTTTCCTAGCACCCATAGAGGATGTATACACATGTCTGTATATAGGTATTTGCACTTAGGTATACCTAGGTAAATACAGAAGTGCAGATCCTTCAACCAGTGATTGTGATGCCTGTAAACAAATGAATGAATTCTATTCTACACCAGTTACATTCAGAAAAAAATATGCATAAAGACATTAATCTTGGGGCAAAGAAAACATTATTTTCATTTACAAAATATTTAATTCAGTACTTACACTGCTGCAATCAAAAAAATATCATCATTGTACTGTCCCAAATAACTGATTTACAAGAACATTGTGGTCTCAGATACATATTAAAATGTGAAGAGATTTACATATGTGCCTGAGAAAAACAATATTTTTGTCTGGGTAGGTAAAAATATGGGTCATATTACTTAGTTTGTCCTATTCTATATTTAATATGCTCTTGCTCCAACCATAGGTTCTGAGTGTCCTTTACCTTGCCTCACTCTAATACTCTTTAGTTGTCCTTGCTGAATGAGAAGGTGTGCCCTTACCCATAACAGACAATAGAAAAAATTATCTTTTTTTTTCCAGTTATTTAACATGATAGGCTGATTTGGGGATATAACATAACTTCTACCAGAGTTTCTATATATGCACAACCATGCCAGTATATTGTACCAGATCAGGAAAGATGTGTTTTCCTGGATTGTCTTACTAATTTCAATCATACTTAATATGTTATAAGTAAATAAGCTCATACTTACCTGTCTCACATTAAAATAATAGTTATTTTGTGTGGAACTAAGCCTTTTCATAGTACTTCTGATAGACATGGCAGCTAGTATTGAGGTTTTGGCAAACAATGCATTCTTTGCATGGAAAGTGTGTTGGTGGGTGAGGTGGTCTGGACTGATTAGGCCAGATCCTGCTATCTGGTCTCCTTCTACCTCCCCAGTCTGCGTTGCCTGCACTTGTCCGTGTCCTGGCATACACAGCACAGATAGGCCAGTTCCATTTTCCTTGCACGTCCTATTCCTCTGGCCCCTGTGTGAGATTTGGGATCAGGCCTTTTGCTCTGGTATCTTGACTGACCACTTGGTATCCACATCGCTGTTCACCTGAGTCAGGGGGTAAATGGGCCAAAAGACAAAAACTTGCTTCTTCCTCAGTAAAACAGTCTTCCTAAAATAGGTAGGCAACAATGCAAAAAGTCAAGGAAAGTCAGAAAAGTGAGAGATCACCAAGGATGCCTAGTCTTACTACAGAAGCATGCAATGAAATCATAGAGAAGTCATCAGAAATTTATCCTCAAAGTAAAACACAACAACCAATGAGACCTTGATAAGAAATCACTGACTTGATGCAAACTACTAAAGAACCAGCAATTGTATCAAGGAAAGTGAACTAAATTGTCACCTAGAGTCTTTAGCCTTTGGCAGTAGGCTTAACTAGGTTGAAGAAAACATTAGAAGACTCAAAAAAGATATGAATAATTTGAAGGTAAGTCAAGAATTGGAAGATCTTAACAACCAGTTTATTAAGCTTAATGAAGTCTTGATCAAATGAAAGAATGAATTACAGGAAGCATCAAGAAAATCCGATTATGAATTGAAATCATATCTGAAAAAAGAGATGAAAGCTGAGCGTGGTGTTGCATGCCTTTGCTAACTCTGGAGGCAGAGGTAGGAGCATCACCAAGAGTTCAAGGTCACCCTGAGACTACACAGTGAATTCTGGTCAGCCTGAACAACAGCAAGACCATGACTTAAAAAAAAAGAAAAAAAAATGAAAAAGAGAGATGAACATAATAAACATAATACAACACAAAACAAAAATTCAAATAAAGTTTATTAAAACTTCTCTAGAACCAGTCACCAACACAGTTACTCATGTGGAAGACAGAACTTCTGACCTGGAAAATAAAGTGGAAGAAACTGATTGGGAGGCAAAAAAACTTTGCTAACTTCAAACACCAACTTAACAGAATATGAGGGAACTGTGATACACTCTAAAACAACCAAACATCAGAACATGGGTATATCAGGCTAGAGGCATGCAAAACATACCCAACAATTTTTTTGATGAAAATTTCTGAATCTAAAAAAACAGAGATGCATCCAGGCACAAGAAGCCCACAGAACACCAAGAAGGTAGGACCAAAGTACAAAGTCTATAAGATACATCATCGTTAAAACTCTTAACAATGAAAACAAAGGGAGTGTTAAAAGTAATGAGAGAAAAGCAATTTAGGACATACAAAGGCAACCTCAAAATAATTACATGAGATTTATGAATGGAATCCCTGAAAGGTAGAATGGCCTGGAATGGAACACTTAAGAGTCTGAAAAACTATGGCTTCAAAACAAAGGTACCCTTCCCAGCAAAAGTATCCCTCAGGATAGATTCTGAAAGAAAAATATTCCATGAAAAAAAGTCAACTCTATGATTATATGAACAGAAAGCCAAACCTACAGGGAATACATGAGGGAATATTCCACACAGGACTATCAAAAACCATTGGAAAGCGATATGGAGACACCTTAAAAAGCTGACTATAGAGATACCAATAGACCCTGTTATACCCTTACTGGACATCTACACTAAAAACTTCAAACCACAAGCCAGAGAGATTTGCTCAACCATGTTTGTAGCAGCTCAATTCATAAGAGCTAAGAGCTGGAATCAACCCACATGTCCATCACTAGAAGAATAAATAACTAAGATGTGGTGTACCTACACAATGGAATTCTATACACCAGTAAGAAAAAAATGACACAATGAAATTTGAGGAAAAATGGGTGAATCAGGAACAGATCATTCTCAGTGAACTTACCCAATCACAGAAAAAAGAAAAAAAAAAAAGCCACACAGACTCACTCATCTACATCACCAAACCTGAATCTACCCAAGATACCTTACATACCCAGCACGCTTCTCATGGACTAGACACTAGGATGGACAGGGAGGGAGAGGAGGGCATAGAAGGGATGGGAAGCAGTAATATAGACCCAAATGACAATGGTACCATAAAATTCTACTTCCTAAAAGGTAGACAAAATGGCTGAACCTTCACCAGGCCCTTACAGGAAACACCAGAACCATAAGACACTGGAGCAGGTAGGATCAATCTAACCTAAATCTTCTACGTCTTCCCTCCCTCCCTCCTCCTCTCTCTCTCTCTCCTTCCCTCTCTCTCCTCTCTCTCTCTCCACCTTACCTCTTGTATATTAGTTATATTCTTCCTCATTTTCTTACTGGGCACTGACCTGTGACTCACAGTATTATACACAAGGAGCTTTTGATTAGAGAAACCTACAAGGTTTATTAAAAGAGTGACAGATTTCTGTCATAGTACTAGATGACCCACCAAAGGTTAGTGGTAAGACCATATTTCTGAAGACACCATAAGCAGCAGACTCATAAAATTGAGCAGCATGGCTGGAAGCCAGGAGATAGTCAGTCCCCAGCCAGCGAGTCTAGTGCCAGAAGGTACTAATGGGCAACTGGGGGAAATAACCAATATCTCTCAAAGCAACTCATGGTCTAACCTACTTAGCAACAAATAACCGGTTGTGATGCCCATACAAGTGCAATAGTGGCACACAGCCATGGTGGGGAACCAACTGCTATTGATTTGGCTAACTGATACCCTCAGTGGTATGGGAACCACAGCTGGAGCTGGGAAACAAGTCAGAACCATATCCAAACATAAGCCTACTCTCCAATATCAAGCTACCATCAATCATGGGGTACAAGAGGGCCAACACCTACTAAACCCTCTAAAAAAAAGTAAGGGTTATTTCATTTGTCTTGGTACTAACTTACTCTCTATTGGCGAATCTGATACTCCTTTTCAGATAGATGCAGATCCTAAGGAGAGACCCACCCCATCATACCCCAAAAGGGTTCTGGCTAAAAATTAAGGAAAATTAGTGAAACAAGCAAGGGTGCTGTTTTCCTGATAACTGGATAGCAGCACAAGGGTGAAGCAGACCAACACAGAGAAAAATCAACTCCTACCAAATCAGTGAGCCAGAGCCTCAGAGGCCCCCAACACCTCATCACTGAAGCAGACCAAAAATTAAGCCACCATGGCTCAGGGAAATTTTTCGGAAGAGGGGGAGGATAGAATGTTAGAGACAAATGTTGGGTCAGGATATGCAGAGACATTTATCATATCATAACTGTGGGCTAACTCCACAAGGCATAACCCATATAATATACCTCAACAAGGAGGGGCCAGTAGGGAGGGAGTAGGTCATGGATGAGCCTAACAATGGTACCAAACTGCATATATTTGGTGAATAGAAAATTAATTTAAATAAAAATCGCAGAGGCCAGCAAAAAGAAAATCACAATAGCCAAAATAAAACATTCTCAAAACAGTACATAACACAAGGAAGCACCGAGCCCCACAAAACTCCTTGCCATGGCAGGGATTAATTCAAACCTCACAGCAATAACCTTAAATAGTAGTGCTCTTAACTCACCCCCAAAAGACACAGGTTATCAGGATGTATCAAAAACAAAAACAAAAAACAAAAAAACTAAACCTTTCTATATTCTGTCCAAGAAACCCACATCACCACTAAAGATAGATACCACCTTAGGGTAAAATCTTGAATATTCCAACTACACGAATAAATAAAAAAGAAGCAGGTGTTGCTATATTAATATCTGAGAAGTAAACTTCTAAATAAAAGTAATCCAAGAGTACAAAGAAGGCCATTTCTTACTCATCAAGAGAATGATCCAACAAGAGCACCTCACAATCATATATATATATATGCCAAACCAGATGCACCACAGTTTACCAAACAAAATCTACATGACAAGAAAAGAGAAATAAACACTAACACCATCATAGTCAGAGACCAATACTCCACTATCACCAATAGATCATCCAAAGAGAATATCAGAGGTGAACTAAATATAGCTCAACAGCATCGTAGATCAACTAGACCTAACAGACACCTACAGAACTATCCACCCAACCCTACAGAATACACATTCTTCTCAGCAGCCCATGGAACCTTCAAAAATTGACCATACTTTATGCTATGAAGCATGATTTCATAAAGTCAGGAAGATTGAAGTAACTTCCTGAATCATGACAGATCACAATGTGTTTAAGCATGGAATCAATAGCAAGAGATGCATGAAGAATTCAACCAAGTCCTAGAGACAAAACAATACACTTTTAAATAATGAATGGATCATAGAAGAAATCAAAATAGAAATTGTAAAATTGCTAGATTTGAATAACTTAATAATGCATCAAAAGCCTTATCAACTTTGATAAGGTAGGCTTCATGCCAGGGATGTAGGGCTGGCCAAACATACAGAAATCAGTCCACATAATATGCCACATAAATAAACTGAACCATAAAAATCATATGATCATCTTGATTGATGCAGGGAAGGCTTTTGACAAAATACAACACCACTTCTTCATCACAACAGTGGAAAGAATAGGCATGGAGGGTTTATATCTCAACACAAAAAAGCTATATCAAAAGCTCCTAAAGCTCAAATAATACTTAATGGGGAAAAACTCAAGGACTTCCCACTGAGATCAAGAAGAACACAGGGGTGTCCACTCTCACCTCTGCTCTTCAACATAGTACTGGAATTACTTGCTCAAGCAATAAGAAAGGAGAAAGTTATAAAAAGGGATTCAAATTGGAAGGGAAGAAGTCAAGTTAGCCCTATTTGCAGATGACATGATATTTTGTATAAGTGACCAAAACGTCTCCATCCCCAAATTCCAAAGTTGATACATTCCTTCAGTTAACTGGCACTAAACCAAACAAAATTAATGCAAAAAAATCAGTATTATTTCTGTATGAAAATGACAAATATTCATAGAATTAAATTAGTGATGCTGTCCCATTTTCAATAGCAAGAAAATGAAATCCTTTAGAATAACAATAACCAAGAATGTGAAAGACACCTATAATGAAAATATAAACGCACTCAAAAGAAAAAAAAAAAAAAAAGGAGAGCAAGGCTTGATAAGATGGATGTGCCTCACATGGTTCTGAATAGGTGGAATTAAGATTGTGAAAATGGCAATTCTACCAAAACCAATGTAGAGGGTTAATAAATACCAATAAAATAATAGCATCATTCTTCACAGAGACTGAAAAAAATGATATCAAAGTTCATATGGAATGACAAAAGGCCTAAGATATCCAAATATACCTCAGTAAAAGAAGCACTTCTGGTGGTACCACCATACCTGATCTAAAGCTATATTACAAAGCCATAGTGATATAAAACAGCATGGTACTGGAATAAAAATGAAACATAGATCAATGGAACAAATTTTAAGACCCAGACTTGAGGGCAAGCAACTACAGCTACCTGATCTTTGACAAAGGTGCCAATAATGTAGACTGAAGAAAAGACAGCATCTTCAACAACTGGTGTTGGACAAATTGGATGATGATATGTAGAAAAATGAAATTAGACCCACTCATTTTGCCATGAAGAAAACTCAAGTCCAAATGGATTAAAGACCTCAATATAAAACATGAAATTTTTTCAATAACTCAAAGAAATAATAGGAAGCACTTTGCATGATATAGGACTGGGAAAAGACTTACTGACCAAAACTCCAGTAGCCAATGAAATTAAACATGAAGTCAATCAATGGGATCTCATGAAGCTGCAAAACTTTTGCACAGACAAACATACCAAACCAAAGTGAATGGATTCCCTACTAAAGAGGAGAAACTCTTTGTCAGCTATACCATTGACAGAAGCCTAATATCTAGAACATTAAAAAACTTGAAATCTAAGCAAAAAAGCATCAAACTAACCACTGCAAAAGTGGAGCAGAGAACCACATAGGGAATTCTCAGAGGAAGAATTACAAAGGGGTAACACACACTTAATAAAAATTGCAACATCCCTAATCATTAGAGAAATGCAAATTAAAACTACTATGAGATTCCACCTTACACCAGTAAGGATAGAAAACTTTAAAAAATCAAATGAAAACAAATGTTGGAAAGGTTGTAGAGAAACAGTAACACTAATTCATGAGGTTGGGAATGTCAGCTGGTAAACCCTTGTGGAAATCAATTAGGAGATTGCTGGGGAGGATGGATATAGAGTTACCAGCAGATGCTGTTAATCCCTTTCTGGGTGTTTACCACAAAAGTTCCACATCTCAGTTGAGAAATATTTGCTCAATCACACTTATAGCTACTCAATTCCTAACAACTCAAAACTTAAATCAACCCAGATGTCCATCACTGGATGAATAGATAAGCAAGATGTGGGACATCTACACAATGGAATTCTACTTAGCAGTAAGAAAAAATAACACTTTGAAATTTGTAGAAAAATTGTTAAACTTAGAGTAGATCATACTCAGTGAACTCACACAATCACAGAAAGAAAACCACCACATACTCTCACTCATCTGCAGTTCCGAATTTGGATCAGCCTGAGTTGCTGACATAACTGAATAGCATCTTGAGGCTTGGACAATAGGGAGCATAGGGCTTGGGTAAAGGAAAAAGGTAGTGTGGGACACAACTGGACCCAAAATGAACTGGTACCAAAAAATTCTATATCCTGAAATTCTGACTAAAAGGTAGAATCGTCAATAGGCCTTAGTGAAGCACATGAATAGAAGGGCTCTGGAGAGAGTGAGATGAAACCTAATCTCAAATTTCTCAAGTTTCTTTATTTTTTTTATTTATTTTTAAAATTTAATTTATTAGTTTTCTTTTCAGTAAATACAGGCAGTTTGGTACCATTATTAAGGCTCATCTGTGATCTACCCCCTCCCATTAGACTCTCCTTGTTAATGAAAATGGGTCGTTCATTGTGGAGTTAGCCCCCAGTTATTAGTATAACAAATGTCTCTGAAAATCATGACGCAACATGTGACTCTGACATTCTTTCCGCCCCCTTTTCCGCAAAATTTCCCTGAGCCATGTTGGGTTCATTTTTGGTCTGCTTCAGTGCTGAGGTGTTGGGAGCCTCTGAGGCTTTGGCTCTCTGATTTGGTAGGAGTTGATTTTCTCTGCCTTGATCTCCTTCCCCTTTGTGCTGGTATCCGGTTCACAGGAAAACATCACCCTTCTTATTTCGCCAGTTCTCCTTAGTTTCAGTTGGGCCCCTTTTGAGGTATGTTGGGGCAGCTCTCTTCTTAGGCTCTGCATCTATCTGGCAAAGAGAATCAGATTCTCCAACGGAGAGTAAGTTAGCACCCGGAAAATTGAGATAACACTTACTTTTTTGATAGACAGTTTGATATATGTAGGCCCTCTTATACCCCCTGATTGATAGTAGCTTGATATTGTAGAATCAGATTGTGTTTGTGTATGGCTCTGACTTGTTTCCCAGCTCCAGCTAAGGTCTGGTACCACTGAGTGGATCAGCTAGCCAAATCAAGAGCAGTTGATTCCTCACCATGGCTGTGTACCACTATTGCACTTGTGTGGTCATCACATCCAGTTATTTGTTGCTAATTAGGTTAAACAATGTGTTGCTTGGACAGATCTTGGTCATTTTCCCCTTCTCCTATGTAGTGCCTTCTGGCACTAGACACGCTGACTGTCTGGAGACAGACTCTCTCCTGGCATCCAGCCATGTCATTCCATTTTACTCTTCAGCTGTGTATGGAGTCTTCAGCAGTAGGGTCTTACCACTGGCCTTTGGTGGGTCATCAAGTACTCTGACAGAAGTCTCTCATTGTTTTGGGAAACCTTGTAGGTTTCTCTGATCAAAAGCTCATTGTGGATGGTAGGCCCAAGCTGAAAGTGGGGGTTACAGGTCAGTGTCCATTAAGAAATTGAGGAAAAAGATAACTAATATACAAGAGTTAGAGAGGAGAGAGATAGAGGGAAGAGGGGGAGAGGGAGGGAGGGAACATGTAGGTGATTTAGGTCAGTCTTGATCCTACCTCTCCAGTATCTTGTGGTTCAGGTGTTTGTTGTGAGGGTCTAGTGAAGGTTCAGCCATTTGGTCTGTCTTTTAGGAAGTAGAATTTTATGGTACCATTGCCGTTTGGGTCAGGATTACTGTTTTCCACCCTTTGATTCCCTCCCCGCCCTCCCATCCATCTTATTGTCTAGTCCATGTGCTTGCTGGGTATGTAAGGCATCTTGGGCAGACTCAGGTTAGGTGTTGCAGATGAGTGAGACTGTGTGTCGATTTCTTTTCTGTGATTGGGTAAGTTCTCTGAGAATGATCTGTTCCAGGTTCAACCATTTTTCCTCAAATTTCTTTATGTCATTTTTTCTTACTGCTGTATAGAATTCCATTGTGTAGAAATACCACATATTTGTTATCCATTCTTCTAATGATGGACATCTGGGTTAATTCCAGCTTTTAGCTATTACGAATTGAGCTGCTACAAACATGGTTGAGCAAATCTCTCTGGCTTTTGGTTTGAAGGTTTTAGGGTACATGCCCAGTAACGGTATAACTGGGTCTGTTGGTATTTCTATAGTCAGCATTTTCAGGAGTCTCCATATTGCTTTCCAAAGTGGTTGTACCATCCTGCATTCCCACCAACAGTGAATGAGTGTCCCTGCTTCTCCACATCCTCGCCAGCATTTATTTTCGTTTGACCCTTTGATGTTGGCTATCCTTATTGGGGTAAGGTGGAATCTCATAGTTGTTTTAATTTGCATTTCTCTGATGATTAGGGATGATGAACATTTTCTTAGGTGTGTGTTTGCCATTTGTATCTCTTCCTCTGTGAATTGCCTGTTTAACTCTGTGCCCCATTTTGTGAGTGGGGAATTAGTCTTCTTATTGTTTAGACTTTTGAGTTCTTTGTAAATTCTAGAGATAAGGCCTCTATCAGTTGGATAACCTGCAAATGTTTTCTCCCATTCTGTAGGTATTCTATTGGCTTTGCTTATTATATGCTTGTCTGTAAAGAAACTCTTCAGCTTCATATGGTCCCAATGGTTGAGTGACTGTTTAAGAACTTGAGCCACTGGGGTTTTATTCAGGAAGTCTTTTTCCATTACTATACCATGGAAGGTACTTCCTAAATTTTTTTCCAGTAGTTTTTGAGTTTCTGGTCTTATGTTGATGTCTTTGATCCATTTGGATTTTAGTGTTGTGCATGGTGAAATGTGTCGATCAAGTTTTAGCTTCCTGCATGTGGTTATCCAGTTGGTCCAGCACCATTTGTTGAAGATGCTATCTTTTTTCCAGTCTATATTATTTGGGCCTTTGTCGAATATCAAGTAGCTATAGTTGCTTGGCCCAAAATCCGGGTCCTCAAGTCTATTCCATTGGTCTATACTCCTGTTTTTATGCCAGTATCATGCTGTTTTTATTACTATGGCTTTGTAGTATAACTTTATATCAGTATGGTGATGCCACCAGAGGAATTTCTTTTGCTGAGGATATATTTGGATATGTGAGGCCTGCTGCCTTTCGATATGAAATTTAGATCATTTTTCCTATGTCTGAGAAGAACACTGTAGGGATTTTAATTGGAATTGCGTTAAATCTATATATTGCCTTTGGTAGGATTGTCATCTTCACAATGTTAATTCTGCCTATCCAGGAGCATGGGAGGTCTTTCCATCGTTTCAAGTCCTCCTCAATTTCTTTTTTGAGAGTTTTTATATTTTCATTGTATAGATCTTTTACTTCCTTGGTTAACGTTATTCCAAGGTATTTTATTTTATTTTTTTTTGTTGCTATTGAAAATGGGACTATGTCCTTTATTTCTTTTTCTGTGTCTTTGTCATTTGCATACAGAAATGCTTCCGATTTTTGTGCATTGATTTTGTATCCTGCTACTTTGCTATAGGAGTTAATCACCTTCAGGAGTTTTGGGACGGAGTTTCTCGGGTCTCTTACATATACAATCATGTCATCAGCGAATAGAGCTAACTTAACTTCTTCCTTTCCAAATTGTATCCCTTTTATTTCCTTCTCCTGCCTTATTGCTTGGGCTAGGACTTCCAGAACTATATTGAAAAGCAGAGGTGAGAGAGGACATCCCTGTCTTGTTCCTGATCTCAATGGGAATTCCTCCAGTCTCTCTCCATTAAGTATTATTTGGTCCTTTGGAGCTTTGTATATTGCCTTAATTATATTAAGATGTGGACCGGCCATGCCGATTCTCTCCAATGTTTTGATCATGAAGTGATGTTGTATCTTGTCAACGGTCTTTTCGGCATCTAACGAACTGATCATGTGATTTTTATGTTTAAGCTTGTTTATGTGGTGTATTACATTGACATATTTTCGTATGTTGAACCACCCTTGTGTTCCTGGGATAAATCCCACTTGGTCAAGGTGAATAATGCTTTTGATGTATTGTTGGATTCGGTTTGCAAGAATTTTGTTGAGGATCTTTGTGTCTATGTTCATTAGGGAAATAGGCCGATAGTTTTCTTTTCTTGTGGCGTCTCTGCCTGGTTTTGGGATTAGGGTGATACTAGCTTCATACAAGGAGTTGGGTAGTTTTCCCGGTTCTTCAATTGTGTGGCACAGTTTTAGGAAGATTGGTTTGAGTTCTGCCATGAAGGTTTGATAAATTTCGGCTGGGAATCCATCTGGTCCTGGACTATTCTTTTTTGGGAGGTTTTTTATTACTTTTTTCAATCTCCATGAGCGTGATGGGTTCATTGAGATGGTTGATCTGCTCTGAGTTTAGCTTTGGTAGATGATATGCATCCAGGAATTTATCTATCTCCTCCACATTTTCCAGTTTTGTGGAGTAGAGGTTTTTGAAATAAGTCCTGATGATTCTGCCGATTTCACTGATGTCTGTTGTGATCTCTTTTTTTCATTTTGAATTTTGTTAATTTGGAGTCTCTCCTTTTTTTGCTTGTTCAAATTGGCCAGAGGTTTGTCAATCTTGTTTATTTTTTCAAAGGACCTGCTCTTTGTTTTGTCAATTGCCTTAATTGTTTCCTTGGTTTCCAATTTATTAATTTCTGCTCTGATTTTAATTATTTCTTTCCTTCTGGAGCTCTTTGGGTTGGATTTTTCTTGTTTTTCCAATGCCTTTTGGTGGATGGTTAGGCTATTGATTTGGGATCTTTCTGTCTTTTTTATGAAGGCATTGAGTGCTATGAATTTTCCCCTGAGGACTGCCTTCATTGTGTCCCACAAGTTTTGGTATGATGTGTTCTCATTGTCATTCAATTCCAGGAATTTTGCAATTTCATTTTTTATTTCATCCACTATCCATTTATTGTTTAAGAGTGTGCTATTCAGTTTCCAGTTGCCGTTGGGGCTCTTGTTGGTTTTTTTGTTGTTGATTTCTAGGAATATAGCATTATGATCTGATATCATGCAGGGAATTATGTCGATTTTCCTAAATATGTGGAGGCAGTCTTTGTGACCCACTATGAAGTCTATTTTAGAGAATGTTCCAAGGGCTGCTGAGAAGAATGTGTAGTCTGTGGATTTGGGATGGAAAGTTCTGTAGTTGTCTGTTAGGTCTAAGTGCTCTATGGTTTTGTTGAGCTCTCTTACTTCCCTGTTGAGCTTTGTTTGGATGATCTGTCTATTACTGATAATGGTGTGTTAAAGTCCCCAGCTATGATGGTGTTGGTGGTTATTTCTGTTTTATTGTCAAGTAGGTTTTATTTTATGAACTGCGGTGTCCCTTTGTTTGGTGCATACAGATTTATGATTGTAATATCCTCTTGATGGATTGTTCCCTTTACAAGTGGGAAGTAGCATTCTTTGTCTTTTTTGATTGTTTTTGGTTTGAAGTCAACTTTATCTGATATTAATATAGCTGCACCTGCTTGTTTCTTATTCCCATTTGCTTGGAATATTGTTTTCCACCGTTTCACCCTGAGGAGGTTTCTGTCTTTAGTGGTAAGGTGGGTTTCTTGAAGGCAGCAGACTGAGGGGTCTAATTTTTTGATCCACCCTGTTAGCTTGTGTCTCTTGATGGGTGAGTTAAGGCCATTAATATTTAGCGTGATGACTGCGATATTTGATTTGATCCCTGCCATGTTGTGGTGGTAGAGGTGTGTTGGCATTTCCATGGAATTTGAATTTTTTTCTGTCTACTCTGGGTTTGGTTGCTGTGATCTGCTTCTTGTAGGCATTTGTGTTTGCTTATTTGTTTCTTCTCTGTGGAGAATTTCCCGGAGTACTTTCTGTAGGTTTGGTTTTGTGTTCATATAATTGTAAAGCTGAGTTTTGTCATGGAAAGTTTTCCTTTCACCATCTATTATAAGGGAGACTTTTGCTGGGTAGAGTAGTTTGGTTTGGAAGCCATAGTTTCTTAGAGTGTGGAGAGTATCATTCCAGGCCCTTCTCGCTTTCAGGGTTTCCATTGAGAAGTCTGAAGTAATTCTGATGGGGTTTCCTTTGAAAGTGGTGTGCTGTTTTTCCCTAGCTGCTTGTAGGATTTTCTCTTTGGTGTCAATGTTTAGAGTCTTAATGATAATATGTCTTGGGGAGTTTCTCCTTTGGTCTGGTCGGTTAGGAGTTCTGTTTGCTTCTTGAATCTTGATGGGCCTTTCTTTTAAGAGACGGGGGAAGTTTTCTTCAATTATTGTGTTAAATAAGTTCTCCATGCCTTTGGGCTGAAATTCTTCTCCTTCTGGTATTCCAATGATTCTGATATTAGGACGTTTAAGTGTATCCCACAATTCTCTCATGTTCAGTTCACAGGAACTTTTGAACTTACTGAAATTTTTGGACTCTCAAACTGTTTCTTCCATCCTGTCTTCCAGATCAGAATTTCTATCTTCCACTTCACTGACTCTATTCTTGAGAGCATCTAGAGAGTTTTGGACTTGTTCAATTAAGTTTCCATTTTCTACTACTTTCCTATGTATCACTTCCATCACTCTGTCCAGCTCCCTTTTCTCCTCATTTTCTGATTTTCTTGCTGATTCTTGGAAATCATCCTTGCATTTCTTTATGTTTTCATTTAGTGTGGCCAGCTGATTTTTAAGGTCCTCTTTTTTTTCACTCTCCCTCAACTCTGTTAGCTCTCTTTGAATTCCTTCCAGTGTCTTATCATATTGCTCTAGCTTAGTGATGATAGCATCCATACGATTATCTATCCTTTGTAGCTTTCCTTTCAGTTCTAGCAGTAGTTTGGTCAGGTTGCATTGTTCATTGCCTCCACTTGATGTTCTGATGCTAAACACTGTTCTATGTTTTGGTTAGATGTAATCCTTGTTGGACTGGGTGATCTATCTGGATTTTCTTGCATTTTATTTTTCATGTTATTTCTTTTGCGCTGTGGTCTATGCATGTCAGTGTATGGGCAGGTAGGTGGGTGGAGCAGCCTGGGATCTAGCTTAATGCGAATCCAAGGCAGCCTGGGGCAGTTGTAAGCAGCCTGGGTTTTTGCTCACTCTTGGATAAGCCGCCTACCTATAGCCTGACAGGGGGCACCAAAATTGCCTGAATTCTCACCCAGTAATGCACCTAAGCTGCCTGCCTTTGAGCTTGAAAGGGGACTGAGTTAGCAAGCCCTGAAGGTGCCTAGATTCTGGCTGGTACACTGGGGTCTGTAAGCAGTCTGTGCTCTTCCGCCTCAGGGGAGTGGGGGATGGGTGGTGATGTACAGGTAGGGGATGGCACCTGTGCTGGAGCTAGTGACTCAGTGTGGACTTATGTGGCTCTTGCTGTGGGACTGGGCCCACTGCACGTGCAATTGTAGTGCAGAGGCAGATGACGTGGGTATGGAATCAGGACACAGCAGAAGCTGACCGGTGGCATGTGATGTGAGCACAGCAGCAGGGGATCTGGCAGCCACCTACTCACAGCAGGGGTGGCCCCCACCGGCCTGCAAATCGAGCACCATGTGGCTGGTCTACTCGCAGGATCAGAGAACAAGGGTGAGGTAGGAGGTCTCAGCTTCAGTGCAGCATGCTGGCAGGCGTGACTGGTGGGTGCCCGATCAGAGCACAGCCATGCGGGATGTACGGAGGGTGGGTGGGCGGGTGGGTGGAAGGGGGCGTGGGGTGCGATGGTGTATATGGAGTGAGTGGGGCACGTGGCGGGGGGGGTTCAGGGTGCGCCGGGGCACCGGGCAATCAGGGTGGTGTGTGCGTGAGGTGGCAGGGCTCAGGGGATGCGGGGTGGGGTGACCTGGTTGGCAGGGGGCGTGGGGCGTTCTGATCAGTCAGGGGGCAAGGGGCGCGCTGTTGGTGCGGGGAGGTGCGCATACAGGGGGGTGTGCGGGGTGCGGGGGGGTGTGGGGCACCCGGGGGTACGGGGGGAGCGCGGGGTGCACGGGGAGGTCACAGGGTGTGCAGGGGGGTGCAGGAGAGCATGCGGGAGACGCGGGGGGCTAGGGGCTCAGGGAATGTGGGGGGTGCACGGGGTACACGGGAGGGCACAGGGTGTGCATGGGGGGAGGGGGCGCGGGGCACACCGGGGTGCGGGATGCCAAGGGATGCCGCGGGGTGCTCTGGACGCGCGGGGGGGCTCGGGGCTTGTGGGGGTTCGAGGGGGTCGCGCAGTGGGTGCGGGGTGTGGAGGGGGGACGGGGTATGCTGAGGCATGCTGGGGTGCAGGATGCATGGGGGTGGGGCACAAGGGGCGCAGGGCATGCCTGGGTACGCAGGGGCACGCTCGGGACACATGGGGGCGCACAGGCAGCGTAAGGCGGGGGGACGAGGGGCATGCGGGGTGGGGGCACGGGTTAGGGAAGGGAGCGCTTCAGGGCGCATGGGGCTCAGGGCATGGATGCTCTGGCGCTCATGGGTGTGGGGGCGCAGGGCGTGCGGGGAGGGGGGGCAGCTAGGAGCGTGGGGAGCTCGTGTGGGCGTGGGAGGCACAGGACACTGCGCTACGGGGTGCTCTCGACTCGTGGGGGGGAGGGGGCGGGTCGTTCAGGGGAGGGGTCACGGGGGTCGCGCGTTGCAAGGGGCGTGGAGCTCTTGAGGTAAGATGGAGCGCAGGACGCCGCGGGGCACTCTGGACGTGTGGCAGGGGTGGGGCGCACTGGGGCAGGCTCGAGGAGCGCAGGGGTGGGCGCGGGGGTCTCAGGGCACGCAGGGGGCATGGGGCACACCTGGGCACCCAGGCGCGGGACGCTGCGGAGAGCTTGGAGCACACCTGCCGCGTGTGGTTAGGGAGCGTTGGGCGCGCAAGGGGGGAGGCGAGGGCAGGGCACATGGGGGTCATGGGGGTGCGGGGCACGCCTGGGCACCCGGGTGCGGGGCGCTTGGGGCACGCCTGTCATGTGTGGATAGGGAGTGTGGGGCATGCGGGGGGTGGGGTGCGCGGGGGGGTCGGGCGGGGGGGGCAGGCGGGGGGTCTCAAGACGCAGGCTGTTGGGGTGCAGGGGTCTGGGATGCGCGGGGGGCGTGGGGTCGCGGGGCAGGCCTGGGCGCCTGGGGCGCGGGAAGCCTCAGTTCACTGGGGCTGTGCCTGCCGCGTGTGGTTAGGGAACTTGGTGGGCGCTGTGGGGGAGGGGCGCGCTGGGGGCGCGGGGGGGGCGCAGGCTTAGGGCACGGGGGTTGTGGGCCGCACAGTGCCGCCGGGGCGCGTAGGGCTTGGTGCGCACGGAGCGCTGGGCCGCTGGGGCGCTGAGCCATGCCTGATGTGGTGATTCATGGCGGCGGGGTGGCGGGGTGTGGGTCTCGGGGGTGTGCGCTTCCCTCTTTTACCCCAAACTGTGCCCTCCCTCTTCAAAAAGTTCGTAATTTCCCTTGAATACTTGCCTTTTTTTTTCCTTGTTGTTTGTAGTGCAGCTAGGCTGTCGCCATCTTGACCGGAAGTTTCAAGTTTCTTTTTCTTCTCTGGCTTTTTGATGTTTCTTGCCTTTGGCCAGGGCCCGTAATTCCCTGTTCCAGTATGTGCTCAATATCCATAATGACCTGATGATCAGAGAGACCTATTAGTTTTCCCAATACAAACAAGATCAACTTCTGTGAGAGCACTTGATTACCAACCAGAGGTTAATGGTAAGACCCTGACTGCTGAAGACACCAAATGCTGTTGACATGGATCATGGTGGTAATCAGGAGGAGAGCCACACCCAAGACAATTAGCCCATGGAGTGCTGGATGGAGCTACATGAGCTACCAATGGGGGAAGTGGGCAACATCTGTCTAAGCAACTCAATGTTTAAGCGACCCAGAAATAAACAACATGACATGATGCTCACACAAGTGCAATAGTGGCACACAGCCATGGTGGGTAACCCACTGCTCTTGGACTTGTGAACAGATCTGCTCAGTAGAAAGGGAATCATATCTGGAACTGGGAGACAAGTCAGAATTATATCCAGATAATGGATCTGCTTTCCATTGTTATGTTCCCACTAACCTTACACTATAAGAGTGTCTAAACCCTCTTAATTCTCTCTAAATTAGTTAATATTATCCCATTTAACTGGTGCTTATGTTCATACACCATTGGAGAATCTGCTACTCTTTTTTAGATGGGAAGTGGACCTGGGGAATTAAAAGATCTAGTGTTTCCACCCCAGCTGCAGCCCCAGCTGAAAGCACAGAAGAATTGAAGAAACAAGCAAGAATACCACTGTCTTAGTTAAGTTGTTATCAGCATAGCAGTGTTGGAATAGATACTGAGGACACTCCGCACCTACCGAACTAGAGATCCAGATTATCTAAGACCCCATCACTGAAGTAGACTTTAAATGCTCCCAGTATGGCACAGGGAATTTTGTGAAAGAGGAGGCTGAAGGATTGTTAGAGCCACTAGTTGGGACATTTTGCACAGAGATATTGCCTCTCCCCTCCCTCCCTCACAATGCATAGCCCACAATACCCATGCGGTTGACCTGCATCTCCAAAGAGGTAAGCCATTTCAGAAGTCCACGATTTGGAGACTAATTTTACTAAGTATTTACTGCCTCAGCAAATGGGGCTTCCATTACTACAAGGAACATATGTGCCAAACATCATAGTGTTAAGACATTTTGTTAATTTATCAAAACCCTGATGTTAGTAATGCATGAAGTCTTAATATTAATTTTAAATTATGTCTTTAAATGTATACAGTGTGTATGTACCACTCTTACTTTTATGGAAAAATAATCAATGCCTGTCATTATGTTGTATATTGTAATGTATTTTGGATGATAGACTAAGATTATACATTGGATGAACTTCCCGTTAAACTAGTTGCATCAATTATAGGAAACTACAATCACAACTGTGACACTAACTTCCTTGTGAGAACGTGATTCACAAAAGTTGCCAAAATCTAAAAGCTGGGATAATTTCTAAGGGAGTCCATTATGCCTGTGAACATCATACTATGAACGGGGTTGATTTTCTTCATGTTTTTTCCCCCTCTGTTATGAAACGGACAGTCCTCCCAAGGCAGTTCAGACATCATCAGTATGTTGTAAATCATCAAAGGTCCAGATTCATGATTTCTACATATCACAGACTAAACCTTCTGCCAAAGGGACAAAAATGATCTTTATTTTTTGGTTTAACCTTGAGAGGTGACTAACACAGCAGCTTTTCTTTTCCTCAACAATTGCTGAGAGGTACACTCACTATTACTCTTTAAGTTGCCACTAGTCAAGGAACATCAAAACAAATTTATAAAAAAAAGTATGGTATGTATGAATGAAACTTCATGTATTGCCAGTATAAGATGGCTGTCCCCCCACCAATTTTCCATGACTTCCCTTCTGTCAATAATTGTACAAGCCCAAACCAAAAAATGCTCTCATGTCTTCCTTAAGTATTCATGTAAATGAATAGAGTCTGAGGTTAGAGAATTTCACAATATGCATTTGTAATAAGGACCAACCTTTTGTAGAATTTAGATAGCCATTCTTGTGAAGAACTACATTCAATTCATTCTTATAATGTGCATGTTTGAAGCACCCATACATATAATCATGTGGTGCATAGTTGGTATAATATTTTTGGATTGTTGCAGGATGTGAGATGTTGTGCTACACTAAGACGCTTATGTCAAAAGAAGGTAGTCATGATAATTATACCCACCTACATCTTTATTATAAAATTGTCAGATCCAGACTCTTGGCTAGGTATCATATGAATTATGGAGCAGCTAGAAACCCCTTGGGTTGTCAATTTTCTGTTCAACTGGTTCAATGTCTAGTAGTGGATACACTGAAAGAATGACAAAAGTCAGCCTCTCAAGCACAAATAGTCATCTGTCAGATAATGAAAAAAAAAAGTGAAAGGATAGCACATAATACCATGCTGAAGGAAAATGTCCTGTGAAGATTGTTTTTTGCTAGCCATAGTAAGAAAAGAAGTACTTACGCATAAGAGCAAAAATCCGACGTTTGTAATTGGCTGCCTGAAGTCTGTAGAGTCGACATGTGCCATTTTCCCTAAATAAGGTTAGAATACATCCAGCACACATGAACTAATATTCCACATTACTTTTACTTGAGAAAGTAGCAACACTACATTACAGTTTACTGTTTAAAAGGAAGCTGTGTTTTCACAGCTTTACTCTGTGTCACATCAACTTCTGACAAATGTTGCACAATTCTGTGTGACTTCCTGTGCCAATGGTGTTTGCAGCTCCTTCTCATTCTCCCTCACAGTTCAACATTCAACAAATATCCTCTTTGACTTTACACCATGGGGAAAGTTTAAAACACTTTATCTGAATGCATAGACTTTGAAAACATCCGAAATACAGTCACTGAATTGAGTTTTAATTTTTATGTCTGATTTCTGGTTTTCCCTTTCCAGTTGCTTATTCATTTATTGAATACGTATGTGTATTCAGTATGCATTCCTGTGTGTATGCATGTGTTCATATAAAGCTTGAAGATGTGCATGAATGTTTTCATCAGTGACACATGGCCACACAAGACCTATCACATAAGTGAAATGCCACTGATTAATGCGGCTTTGCAAAGCAAAATACCTTGCACATAGTCTCCTCCTGGATTCACCAGCACTGGGGGGAGGGGAGAGGGAAGACATGTGCAAGCATGCCCCAATTCTCATCTTAATGATAGGACTGTAACAAATGTTCTCAGAAAGCTCAGAACATACTTTCAACATGATTATGTCTCCTGAGAGTAGTTTGGGGGAAGGTATTCTTTTTGAGTTGATGTCAACTGGGTCCAGTGAGAACACAGTTGTAGCAGAAGCTGTCTATGAAGGTATTATGTAGCTTACGTTATCCCTGAACTTCTGATCATCCCCCATGCTAGTACATGTTGGTTGTGATTTCTGGCAATGGTTAGCATATTAAAGTTGTGCCACATTATTAGGTTCAAATGATGTTTTGAATTTTTAAATTACTGTATTTTTATTTACTTATTTGAGTGAGAGAGAGAGAGAATGGGATCATGAGGGCCTACAGACATTGCAGACAAGCCCCAGATGCATGTGCCCGTTTGTTCATCTGGCCAAAGTGGGTCCTGGAGAATCAAACCTCGTTCCTTTGGCTCTGCAGGTGAATGCCTTAACCGCTAAGCAATCCCTCCTGCCATGATGTTCTGATTATTTGCTATAAATATGTGTACGGCTGCCAATGTTCTCCGTATTACCACTTTTGTGCAAAGAATTCATTCCAGTAAGGAGAAATACCAGTGTGAGGTGTTGATATTAATACATGTTCTCACTTACCCACAAATTTCTGGGGCAATTCTGAATTATAATTTGAAGTATGTACACTTGTAAAATGTCAGTATTTCATCCCAAAATTTTATTACCTTGTCTCTCGTACCCTAAGAGAGCTCCACATCCTCACCCAAGTCAAGGAGATGTGACTTGCAGATGAAGATGTCCTCCTCCATGGTCAGGAGCAGATTCTCCTCTCCTGTTCTTCATGCCAATGAAGTGCATGGTCATTTACTAGGCTGGCTCTGGTAGATTTCTTTTATACCGCCTGTTCTAGAACTCAGTATGTAAAATTCTCATATCCAAAGTGATGGAGATATTCCTGTATTAATCATTGGCTTCCTGTAATAAGACTATGTTTTGCCATGCCTTCTAATCTGACAACTCTATGGAATCTTCACTAAACATTACCTTTATTAATAAGGCAAGAATGTCTGGCTATGGGACACACTGCTATAGTCATTACAAATGGGATGGGAATACAGAAGGCTCATGATTTCCAGGTAATCAGCTAAAGATGAGGCCAGCTTGAGGCACATGTGACCCTACTTCCAGAAAGGAAAGGAATAAACTCCAATTATAGTCATTGGGCTTGGTGGACTTTCACCAAATTGTAGGTTTACACAGAAAGAACTTTGCTCACCATCTGTAAGTAGTGACTGAAATGAATGGAATTTAGCAGGATTTTTCAAAATGTGAGCATCTTCAAGGACTTACACAATGTCTTCTGGTTGGTGTGAAGTTGTACCATGACTTATAAAATTCAGGTTCTGTAAACTACCAACAGAAACTCAAATTCACATGCAAAATGAGATATATCAATGTAAATATGACAGAGAAATTTTGGTTAGCATTCAAATAGGTTAGTTTTAGTAGTTAAACATATTTGACTTACCTCATATAAAATGTCGCAGATATTTTCTTATAACCATCATAAAATGAAATATTTCGAAAGTAAAGCCTGAGCAGCCCATTTTCATTTATTGCTGACAGATGATTAGAGGCCAGGTAGAGGGTGTGAAAATCCCCTGAAAACTGAAAGAAGAATGTGCACTTGGTAGGTACAGCCATGTTTCCTATTTTGTTCTGCAAATTGTACTGTCATTAATGAATCTGATTTTCCTAACAGAAAAACTGTGAAAAACATCTGATCTGTTTGAGAGAAGTTATAACTAAATCTGAAGGATTACATCCACTATATAAATTTACAACATGGCTCAATCCTATGAGGAGCAGATAGTATTATCAGTATGAACATAGATTCAATTTTGTCAAGTGAAAGCAGCCATGGGAAAACCTTATAGTTATGTTTAAGAACAAGTTCTGATATAATCTCTCACATCACAAGTATATGTGCTCCTTAACATCTTTAACTGTGTATTATCACACACATAATAGAATTGAGAAATATTAATTCAATGTAGAGAATGTATTTTCTCATCTTATTCTTAGAAGAGCCCAAAACAAGCTGTAACTACAACCAGATTTCATGGGATGGTGTACCTAATAAACCACAAGGTAAAAATAGTAAATATCATCAAAATATGGTTGATAGCAAATCACATTTTGATGGCAGATACATATCTTTAATATATTATTCCTGACTCCTCTGGAAAGGACTGTCAAGAGAACGACCCACATGTGGAAGAAAAATATGGAATTTAAATTGAAACTGACTTTAGGAAGGAGAAAAATGAATTGCAGCATTATGACTGATACAGCCTATCTAGTTTCCACAGGAGAATAATTACAAAACACTACAGACACATGTAGTCCAAACCCAACTTTCATTCATGTCTATTATTCCATCAGACTTGGTTACATGTATTCTTTTGGAAATCCATTCAGAATGTGTAAAGATGGAAGAGCCATTTCACTTGATATGTTCCTCTTTATGTAAGAAACACTGTGCCTTAGTAGGCATGGTGGCACACCCCATCTCATGCCAGAATTCTGAAGGCAGAGATAGAAAATATCTCCGTGTGTTCAAGGTAAGCCTGAGAGTATATATGAACTCCAGGTCAGCCCAGGATACACTAAGACCCTACCAAAGAACACCAAAAGCAAAAAGTAAATACAGTTCCTTATATCTACATTGATATTGTGATATGTTTAGTATGAACTTACAACCTTTAAAACATTCTTACTCAAGTTAAATAGTAAAAGAAAATGTGCAAGTATGTTTCATATAAAAATATACTATTCACCATTCTTACAGCAAGGGAAATATAAACTAGTAAATACTAAATTCACTGAGAGAGGATGGCTTAATAAAAGAGAGGCAAGTGAAACAATGACCTTATCTAATGACACTGAGGCCCATGTAGAAGACTGGCCCACGAAGAGCCATCTTCAGCTCTACTCCTCTAGCCCATGTTAGACATGGTACCTTCAAGGGTTGCTGTTGAGCACAAACCAGGCAGTTGAGAGCTGCAGCCAGCAGTAGAATGTCCATTCTCCTGGTGCCTGTCTCAACTCTTCTGAGGAAGCTCAGTGCAGCTCTCTTTATGTAGCAAATATGGGTAGGAGGATGCAGTTAAGGCCCATTTGTGGAAGACGTGGAACTCTCCAATTGGCCATGGTGTGCTTCATGTTCTGTCAATACATCCTTTTTTGTATGATGGTGTTGGTGGCTGCTTTAACTTGTATTAATTCCAAAATTAATTTAGTGTGAACAAGGGGATCTAAGGACATGAAAGCTTAATTTGATCTGCATTAAAAAACACACCTGAAATGTCAAGGACCATAATATTTCCTCACTCATGTGTTCTGAGTTCCACAATGGACAATGGAGTAGGTGTACACTGCAATTTCTATGTCATTTTGTTACCTGAGTCTTCTCAAAATGACTTCCACAATCCATGCCATTGCTTCGAAAAGATGAGTCTTATTGATATGCATACCAGATATTACTAACTTTGACATGGTCTAGGGAACATGGACAAACTCTGGTACATACATCTTCTGTTTTATGTTACAGGGGAAACCAAGACCTGGGGACAATTCTGGGAGCTGAGGAGCTGGTTATAAAATAGCTATAGCAATGATATCAAAGTCTGAACTTGGTGCTGGTGTGGAAAAGCTACCACTTGGAAGTTTGATGTTCAAATGGATGCTGGGAACTCCAGTTAATACTAGAGTATGATAACACAGTGCACAGGTGGAGGAGTGATTACTAATTCACTCTACATTCAAGGGGCACCAGAGGCTTAGAGAAATTAGCTGTTGGGGGGGGGTTCAGAAAACAAAGGGATGATTGTGGAGGTGAGGGGCATGGCATTATTGCAAAATTATATCAGTGTGGTGGCAGGTGTATGTGTGGAATATTAAGGGTGGGATGGAAAGCCGTGGTCCTTCTTGTGTATTTGAATGAAGCTTATTGTACTGAAGGTTGATACCAAGAATCAGAGGGCAGAGCCTGCAATTTTATAAGAATCTGAATGCTGTTACTGGGCTTAGTGGTTCCAGGCGGGGCATGACCTCAATTAGGATTAGCCTTGGATTACATCACATTTGTATTATGTTCCAGATTGATACTGGATGGTGTTGTACTTCTGTTGGTCATAGCAGTTGCTAGGTGATTGTATAGGGACAATATAAGTTGCTGCAATATTCATAGGGTTGTGGTGGATTTATGTGTAAATGTGTGACACTGACAATTGTATGCAGCTGCATTGGGCATTGGGATATAAGTAGAGTCCTGAAGTGTTCTTGAACTAAAACTGGTAATGAGGCCATATATTTTAATTTCTGAGTCTGGTACTGGGTTTCTGAAGTGAGGCCAGTGGAAGAGAAAACTGGGAGGGAAGCTATCATCACACTGGTGCTTGGGAGAGACTACATGGCCTGGAATAAATATTAAATTGTGAATGTGAAGTGTGTTTGGGGGAATGTTACTGGAATTTTAGAAACAACAAGGCTGGTGGAAGTACTCAGAGCTCTGTGGGATGCTGTGGTTCCATGGGGATTAACACTGGGGCTGCTTGAGACTTAAGCACAGGTTATACGGGAAGATGAGCTTACTATGGCACTAGTGGCTGTGCATGGATGATGTAGATAATATGATCTGAGTGCCCAGGGCCCTCTCAATATATACAGCTGGGTGAAGGACCTGACTGTATCATGAAATAGAAGACTATGTGTTACTCCATAGTGAGGGGCTTGGGATGTATGAGGGATCCTATTAGGTACTGGTACTTTTCAAAGACCTGGTATCAAGCAAATGAAAAAAGAAAAAAATAACATAGCCTATGTCTCTAAATGCTAGATACTTAGGGCCCCCATAAAAGAACAAAATACATTCATTTCTTGAATGCCACCCAATAACCTCGAACTGCTGTACCCACTTTTGCATGTGGTAATAAAATGTTGGGATCTTCTGCCTGTCATCTAGTACCAACCCACATCCTAGTTTGCCCCTATACCTCAAGTGGTTTATTTTAAATTCAATATTACAAAAAAAAACAGGTAGAGGACAAATTCCTTTTCTTTTTGCTTTACAGTGAGACACACTATCAACTTTGGTCACAGCAAAATGAGTAAAATTAAAAAATTTAATGTTAATTACATAGTTGAGGTTCAGAGACAATTGAGAGGAATTTTCAGATACAGTCATAGCAGAAGTGTAAAAAAAAGAAAAAAAAAACCTTCCTCTTTAGCAAACAAAATGGAATACACTGTGTGAACATAAACTGATTTGATCTGTTCCGTTGTTATTTCTCACTTCAGGTGTTTGGGTGTTCTATGGCCATTCATAGAAATACTTGAATAGACATAATCAAGTTCACAAATGTTTTCTTATTCTAACCTTAATGTCTTCTTAGCATTTTCTGTCCTTTGTAAATTCATCAGTGTACTTCCATGACATGTCTTTGTTTGCTGGTGTGGAATAATCTCATAGGTAACCCTGACTATTTGTTTGTGGTTTCTCAGTACATCTTTGTTTCAAGTTACTGTTGAACTGCTTCCGCTCACTAATGAAATTATAGTAAGTGAAGCTTAAACGAAATTGAAACTAGTTCGTGCACATGATAGAGCATTGTCCATATGAAATGTGCCAAGGCTAACAGCCCTTCCAATCATGCCCTGTGGGACACATTAGGCCATAGCTCAATGACAATTTCATGTCAGGAACTCAGTGTTTCCAAAGTGACCTTCCAATTTTGAGAATGTATACATATTTTAATATCTTATTCATAATTTTAAAAGGTAATTTCAAAACTTTTACCACTTGCAATAACATAAGTATTGCTGACATTTATATTATGTATGATTCTACATTTGCATTTCCCCTTAGAATATTAAAAAGTAAATACATAAATTTACTTACACAGAGAGAGAATGAGAGAGACGAAATGTGTGCACCATTTCCTCTAGAAGCTGCAGATGCCTATACCACCATTTGCATCTGGTTTTCTCTGGATTTTGGAGAATCAACCCTAGGTTATAGGCTTTGCAGGCAACCACATTACCCACTTAGCCATCTCTCCTGCCCATTTCTGACATAAAAATTATTTACTTGACAGCTGGAGAGAGGTAAAAAAAAAAAAAGAGAGAGAGAATGGACCCACCAGGACCTCCTGCCAGTGCAAACTAACTCTAGATTCATGTGACACTTTGTGCATTTGGCTTTATGTGAGTTCTACAGAATCAAAAGTGGGTCATTACTCTTTTCAGGGAAGTATCCTTTATATTCTGTAGAATATACTTGATAATAATAATACAAAACCAATTATTCATATACATTATTCATATACAAGGAAATCTCTTTTAGTATTTCACAAAAATGTAAAGAACAAAATATGGATACCTATCTTCTAATCAAGAATTTTTCCCTAGACATGAAATCTAGGTATAATTTGTTATGTATTTACAGACATTGTGAGAATGCATTGTAATTCACACCATCGGACATGGTAGAATCCTTGTTATTATTTCTAAATATATGCCTTCCCTGTTTATAGTCACTGATATTTGACTTATGTTTCTAAGTCTCACTTATAAATTGACATCCCAGTCTATGTATTTGTGAAATCACTCATAGGGTTGTCATGAAAGAGATGACTTAATGTAAATTATGGCTAACTGTGAACATTTCTGCAAGAATTGAAGAAATTTGTACCAGAATAATGATGGGACTGACTTCAATAATAAAATTAAAAATCAAATGGAACATGAGATTTCACAAAAATAATGAGATAAAACCTGGAAGTGGGTACATCTACCAGCAGTGGGATCATCTTCTTGACCTTATGCATCTCACTCTTCTGCAGAAGCTCAGCCTAACTCCTTTGCTGGAGAATCTAAAATAAAGATGCACTAATGTCCATCCTCTACTTCTATGAAATGGAATCAACCAACTGTCCACCCCGATGGTTGAGGGATTATTTTTCCCAAAGGGTCCTTTTAGGCAGCCAATGGTCGTCTCTGTTTAACACTCATTCATTTTCTGCACCAGATTAGTAATAGCCAAAGCGTAATATGATATTGATTGGTGGCATTATGTTCAGAAATGAGCACAATCCTCACACAATACTTCCTAATTATCAATGTTTCACAAATATGGGATGGAGAGATTGCTCAGCAGTTAAGGTGCTTGCCTGAAGAGCCTAACTACTCAGGTTCGACTCGTATGAACCCACGGGAAGCCAGCTGTACAAAGTGGAATATGCATATGATATAAATTTGCAGCAGATGGAGGCCCTGGTATGCTCATTCTCTCTCTCTCTCTCTCTCTCTCTCTCTCTCTGTCTCTCTCATCTCTCTACTTGAAAATAAATAAATAAATACTAAAAGATGTTTTCTACTAAATTTTATGACGAGACCTATGCAATTGTGAATTAATAGTGATGTGTACTTCAACAAGTCCTATTTCTCTTGATAAATTCAACAAAATTCTTGAGGCTTAATAATATTTTTAAATTAGATATCTATACCATGAATAAAGCATATCAACTACCCAGCATAGGTGACTCTATGTATAGGATTGTTTTTCACCTTTTAATGGAATTTTCTCCTATAATTTTTTTCTTTTAAAATTAGTTTTGTATTCAGCAAATACAGGCAGTTCGGTACCATTATTAGGCTCATCCGTGGCCTACCCCCTCCCTATTGGCCCCTCCTTGTGGAGGTATATGGTTCGTGAATTTTGGGGTTAACCCACAGTTATTGGGACGATAAATGTCTCTGCATATCTTGACCCAACATGTGGGTCTGATATTCTTTCTGCCCCCTCATCCACAAAATTTCCCTGAGCCACATTGGGTTCAATTTTGGTGTGCTTCAGTGATGAGGAGTTGGGGGCCTCTGGGGCTCTGGCTCTCTGATGTGGTAGGAGTTGATTTTTCTCTGTGTTGTTCTCCTTCACTCTTGTGCTGGTATCCTGTTCATCAGGAGAACAGCATCCTTGCTTGTTTCACCTAAGGATCTGCACCTATCTGAAAAAACGAAGCAGATTCTCCAAGGGAGAGTAAGCTAGCACGAGGACAAATAAGATAACCTTTACTTTTTCATAGAGTTTAATAGGTGTAGGCACTCTTGTACCCCATGGTTGCTGGTAGCTTGATACTGGAGAGTGGGCTTATGTTTGGATATGGTTCTGACTTCTTGTTCCAGCTATGGGTCCTGTAACACTGAGGGGATCAGTTAGCCAAATGAAGAGCAATTGGTTCCTCCCCCCCCCCCCCCATGGCTGTGTGCCACTATTGCAGTTGTGTGGGCATCACAAAGATTTATTTGCTGCTAAGTAGGTTAGACCATGACTTGCTTGGACAGATATTGGACACTTCCCCCAGTCACCCATGTAGCACTTCTGTCACTATACATGCTGACTGTCTGGGGACAGACTCTATCCTTGCTTTGAGCCATACCGTTCAATTGTGTCAGCTCCATGTGTTTTCTTCAGCAATAACCTTTGGTGGGTCATCTCATACTCTGACAGAAACCTGTCATTCTTTTAGGAAAGCTTGTAGTTCTCTGTGATCAAAAGCTCATTGTGGATGATAGCCCCATGCTGGTACTGAGAGTTACAGGTCAGTGCCCACTAAGAAAATGAGGAAAATGAATATACAAGAATTAGAGAGACGAGAGAGAGAGGGAGAGGGGGAGCTAGGGAGGGAAGATGTAGAAGATAATTTGTTATTTTAAATCCTGTCTTGCCTGCTCTCCTTTACTGTAATCCCTCCATGGTGTTCCTTCTATGTTTTCCTTCTCTGGCTATATGTTACATGTATCCTTTTATTATTCTTCTCTACATTTCCAGCTTATCTCTTCATATACTTTATTTTTTCTTTGAGGTAGAGTCATGCTATACCTCAGACTGACCTGGAATTCTCTATGTAGTGGCAGGCTGGGCTCAAACTCACAGTGACCTCTTTCCTCTGCTTTCCACATGCTGGCTGGTGCAATCACAATTCTTATCACAAGGGTGCACGCCTCAATCAAGATCGCTCACCCTCAAAGGTTTCCTTAGTATGGGGTGGACCCTAAAGCAGAATTCTAAGATCTTTACTGAACAACTCGAATATCTGTACCTTCATCACAGTGGATTTTAGACAACTTTGTATACCTAAAGGAGTGTGTTTAGACTGACAGAAATAAATACTATCAGTAACTTGTCAGAACAAACTGGCATCTAATAGTTGGGTACCACAAATACCATAAATGTGCATACCATGGTTTCATAAATCTCCAAGGGAGCCTACAAGTTGTGAAGGATGTTTAGACACAGGACATTACCTTCTGCATGATTCTTCAGCTGTTTAACTCATGGAGTGGTAAGATAGCTTCACTTCATCTCTCCTTATTGGATATTGGTCTATGTTAAAACTTTTCCACCCTAGTGTTCTGGGACATAAGAGTAAGATCATAGTACACATTCATAATAGCTTTCCTGTTGAGAAGAGATGGTTAGCAGGTGTCTGTGGCAAACACCTGTGAAGTGACTGGAACTACTGCTCTGCTTTACTATAATCCCCACTCTTGGATGATATATAAATAATAGAAATCTGCCTCCCTTTGGCATGGAGGTTGGAAAAATTTAAGATCAAGGTCCTTACAGAACTTGTGAGCACTGTCCTTTGATTCCAGGGTTACAGTTTGCCTCGATGTCCTCAGGTGAAATAATGCAAGAGCTAGTTACTTCAAGTGAGACCCTTGAAGGGCCCTAATTCTCAAAGGGGCATCTTGCTATATGGTCACTTTGGGGTTTGAATAGCAGAATAGGTATTCTGGAAGGACACCAAGTTCTAACCATTCATAGTGGTTGGTGGCTATAAGTTTGGGAAAACAAGGAAGCTGTTGAGAATAAATGGTTCCCTGATGGGCAATACCCACAACACACACACACACACACACACACACACAAACATACACACACTCTATAAGAGAAAGGAGTTTTTTGATAGAACTTGTGTAAAGCTCATAAAATTTTTGTCCATGGAAAAACTTTATAGAAAAAAAAAAAAGACCCATTTGGGTACCAGCGACACTCATCTATTGTTCCTAAATCACCTCAGAGTAAATGAATTTATCTGGACTCTGTCTCGTCATTACCCTTGTGGTAGCATCTATACATGCACAAGGAATTGTACTGTTTTCTAATCTCTCCATTCAGGACAATTACTATTTGCTCGTATAGATATATTCGCTCAATTTTAAATCAGTTTTTATTTGTAGGCATATGAATATATACATGGGTGTATCCCATTCAAATTAACTTCACTTTAAATGTAACTTCTCATTTTTTTTAGGAGAGGTAATGACAGATATAATAGCAGCATGGAGTTGGATAATACTATGAACTTTTTTCATGCAGTAATTTTCTAGTTAGAAGAGGGATATTATATATTGAAATTATAATACCATAGATTACATGTTAAAATTTTGCTAACTCCAAGGCATATAATCTGGAAATGATTACCTACAGCACTAATGTTAGAGCTATATTAACTATTCCATATATAGAAATCTGAATTGTATAATTGTTGAAATTTTCAATTACTCATTCTGAATTTTGATGCTTAAGGTTATTTCCCTTGCATTTTGAAGAGATTTTCTGAGACCATGGAATCCCTCTAGGCCCTAAGTAGCTACTTGCTAGGATCATTTTTAAGTGTTTGAGTGATGGTGTATATGTGTTGCAATGTGATTGTGAGAATAAAATCACTTCTTTTTCTTCTTATTGATATGTTGCCAATATGAGGGAATTGAACTCCTCATAAGTAGTGGAGTTTTGATCATGTGGCAACAAAAACCAGGGTAACTCCATTTTTTTTTTCCTGGGATGACTTGTATCCTCAGAAACAGAGAGAAAAATAAAATATTTTATTAGTTTTGTAAGTGGACTATCTTTTATCACCACCCGGCAATTATGCACAACAAAACACTAATGTGTCTTTTAAAATTGTGTATTCATCAAAATAAATTTTGATAATAGTTAATATAAATTATATGTATAAGTGCAAAGCAGATTTTAGGTCACTTTGAAATGTTTATTATATCAGGTGATTATCTGAAATTAATATTCTGTAAATAGTTGCTAAACACCAATACTGGTATAATCTGACACTGATAAATCTGCTTGTCATATGAATCCCTCCAAAATGTTGGAAAATAAATTAATCCAACATTGAGAGCCTTTACAGTTTTGTTGGTAACAATTAGCAGAAACTTCTGTAGAATTCAGGGATATAATCATGTTAGAGAGCTGAGGCCATTTTAATGTTTTCAATGTGTGAAGTCCCACATGCCTGAAAACATGTTTCACATACCTGGTGACAGTGCTTTGTGAATTTGTGCAGGATGTGAGATGAGGTGCTTAGATGATGGGCACAGCCACACATCCTGATTGGGGTACCCACCTCTGTCTTCATAACCACTGGTGTAAAGGTACCATACTTTTGGGTAGGTAAGTTTTGTGTCCTTAAAGAGCCAATAGCCAGTGGGTTTATTTTCAGGAACAAATGTTGGTTCTTCAATTCCTAAAATCTTATCTGAAAGAAAAAGACAAAATAATGCACTGAACTAGGAATATGCTTCTGTCAGTAACATGCTCAGACATACAGAACCTCCAGTATCATGACCGTGCCCTTGAATGCACTGTAGAGTTACTTTCATGTCCTCACCCTAGGACATCAGATACTCATGTAAAAGATGACTACATCCAACTTTAATTTTGTTGCCTCAGACCTGTACTTCTGACATTCTCCATTATTCCTGTATGAAAATTAGAAAAATCCAATATGAAATCATTACTATATCACATATTTTTGGTGACGTTAAAGGATAAATACCTTTCCCTCAGCCAGCCATCTTCTCTTGCTTCATTATCCCCACATGTTCTATTTGATGGAGCTCCCTGGACATATGCCTTAAGTCAGTTGAACCTATATTCACAGATTTCAGTAATTTTCCTCCTTGTGTGTTTGATTTTGTTGCTCTGACAGGCTGAATGGTTCCTGGAACACATGTAACCTAAGACAGCCTGGACTTCCCACCTCATAAATGAGATGACCAACACTGTCTTCATTCCCGGATGTTTTGATACAGGTACATTTTGGAAGGACAGCAACACACTTCATGTAAGAAAACTGGACCCCAGTTTCTTTAATATACTCACTTGTACACTTTCATTTGTTTATTACCCTTTAATAATATTTCTCAGAGAAACCCATGCATTGTACTGGGACTATAGGCCTGAATCAGGTGATGGGTGCTCCTAGTGTCATGGGGGGATGGCAGAAAGATCAGATGACAAGTATGGAATCGACAGTCACAGTGGGGCCTGGTGGGTGTGTTAAGTTCTATGCCAGAGCTGTGTTTGGTGGAAATGTACTGACTTTATGGAGTAGTAACAGATCTGGAAGAGCTCTAGGGGATACAGGGAGTCCTGTGGTTCTGTGATGAATAATATTGCATACTAAAGAAGGAAATTATAGATTCCATAGTAAATGGGCCCATAATAAATTATGAGCTCTTTAGCTCTGGGATCTTATAGGGATGCTGGGGACATCCTACACTCAATTTCTAAGATCCTGGCAATACCTGAAGCAGGAGGACATACTCCACTGCAAATCTTTCTGGAGCACAACGTGCTGAGTGTAATGCAGTCCAGGGTCATATTGGAGATCCAACAATACACGACTACTGACCCAAACCTGGTGTCACTCAAGCTGAAAAAGGCAACCATTACTATGTCTCTGACCCAGGACAAGATCCTCCGGATCACACACCACTACCACCACAGAAGACCATGCTCCTTTATAACCAAAATGCAATGCCAAACACTATGTTCTCCTCCAATACCATGCTCTGACCCCTGACCCAAAAGACCAATACAGACCCAACTTTAACTCTGCTCTATATCCCACTCATAATGTTTTATAAAACGTTGTGAAAATATTTTGAATACAAAACCAATATGGTAAGTCCAGGGAGAGTTTATATGTTTTCCCCTAGATCATCCTGAAATAAATCCATATCCAACTGCTGGTTTCAGATAATTGACATAACAGGAAATCTTTATGTTAGTGACCTAAGTCAGACTCAGAATCTCACCATGGAGATTTCCATTTCCATCCTTTGTAGAAGATGAAACAGGAAATTCTCTCCCCCTTTTATTTGTTGTTGTTATTCAGAGAAACTTTGAAGTGGATATGTTTCAGGGTGTAAGGGTTGCTTTTCCCAACACCTGATTCTTTGCTCCACTTTATCTGTCATGTCCAAAAATCAAGATATACAGTCCCAATGATTATCTGTTTGTGTGATGTGGAATGAGCTCATTATTCCTGTCAAGAGTTTACACAAATTTTCTCTGTCCTATGTGTCATACACTGCTGAGCTGTTTGGCCTGGCTACATTCCAATAATGAGATGATGTTAAATGAGGCCTGATATGAAACAGAAGCTTGATTTTCTTCACATGAGAGAGCACATCAAGATTCAATGGAAAAAAACAGCCATCCCTACACTGGCATCCACTGTCATGTAACAGATGGTGAAGCACAAGTCATGTGCCCCCAATGGATATGTCACTCCATTCACGGAGTCTTTCTAAAGTTGCTCTCCAAGATTAAGGCTGTTATTCCTGTGCCAAGAAAGCATAATTTTATTATTAAGAGCATCAAATCTAATTATCTATGTTTGTAACACATGAGCTGATATTTATACTTGACAAACTTCTAAGTTAGAACAGGTACATGTATGTTACCATAATTTCAGATATTTCACTAGGATTGGAGCTCTGTTGACACGTCCCCATGTGTGTAGAATGAGTCAGGGCGAATGTTCAGTGTAATCTCTGTCCCATGTGTAAACTGGTCTTCTGCGTTGTCACCTATAATTCACAGTGATATGGCTAGTGTTAACTTGCAAATTTAACAACTCAGATAATTCTGTCTGGTATAGATTTATGCAAACATTCTCCAATTCATTCTCACAATCCAGACTATACCAAGGATGTGTAGAAGAGTAGCAGGACAAATGTAGAAAAAATGAGAAGAAACTTTGAGTTTCTGGCACACAATATAATCTCAAATAAGGAGAGATTGTAATTCAGTGACCTCACAGGGTCAACTCAGGCCCATTATGATGTCCTTGCATAGGTAGTTCCAGGCAGTGCTACATCAAGAATATCCAGGCCAGTTTACGTCTGGAAGAGTTCTTTGAAAATAGAGATATTAATCCACTGATAGAGCCAGAACTGAGGGAGTGATAACTGTGTCACATGTGGAGCGAGACTATTCATTCCATTACAGATTTTATTAAATCTAAATTTAAGAAAAGAAATGCAGCTGGGCTCAAGTAATGGTTTTGTGTTTAAAGGTCAAGTGCTTCCTTGAAAGCTTGATGACCTTAATCTTATTGTTCTGTGCACATATAAAGACAGATGAACAAAGTGGTCCATGCATGTAGAAGACATTTTCAGGAGAAAGATGCCCTGGCACATTTCTCTTTCTTTCCCTCTATCTCTTATTCTCTATCTTCTTCTCTTTGCACATAAATAATAAAATATTTTTTTAAAAATTATTTGCATATTTCTATGCAATGCAAGGGTAGCATTTACCTTTGTTGAGAAATAGACTTTGTAGACTTGGACAAGCAAAATTAGAAATTTCTCCTGTTTTCAAATAGTCTTAATATACTGTGACCATCAATTGTTGGAATGGAACTCCTTGAGAATTAGGCTTGATACACTTATCCACAACTGAAGAAAATGACACTCCTTAAGGCACAGCTTGACAAGACTCTGACCATCAAGTGCAAGAATTGCCCACACTGAGAAATAGCCTTTATAGCCTCTGATCACCATGTAGCAATGGCCCAAACTGTTAAAAAAAAAAAAAACTTACTAGATTTTCATCTGAAAATGAAAAAGGTAACATCATTGAAAAGTAGCCTTCATCTTCTGAAAACTAAGACCAGGAATTGCCTTAATGAGAAACATCCTTCCTATTCACTAAGTATCAAGTGTAGGAATTCTCTCATTATGAAACAATCCAAATACATGGTGACATGTAAGAGTAGGAATGGCCATCCTTGAAAAACTATCTTCGTATTCTCTGGCCAGTAAGTGTAGAAATTTCACTCATTGAGACATAGCCTCAATATAATCTGACAAGCAAGTGTAGCAACAGACCTCAATTTGAAATTGATTTGATACTCTCTGTATACCCACAGGATGAATTGTCCTCATTGAGAATCAGCCTTAGTAGATTCTCACTACTGAGGTTATATTCTGCCTTTGTTGAGAAAGGCTTTTCGTATACACTGAGCAGTAAATGTAGGAATGTTATTATTGAGAAGTCACCTCAGTAGACGCTGACCAGCACATGTAGGAATCACATGCATAAGCAGACTCTCACCAGTAAGTTTAAGAAAGGTCTCCATAGAGCAATGACTATGTTTGACTGTATACAGCAAGTGATGTTGAATTGTAACAGAATGTCTGTCTAGTGATGGCTTTCTAACTTGTTGCACATATATTAAACTTTCTTTTTTACATGTGGCATAGGTGAATATAGAATCCATGGTGGGCTATGAGGATAACTGGATTTGTAATGTAGGCATCAAACTACACCATTGCCTATGGAAGGTATACAGACTTGTATTTGGCACATAACAAATGGAATACAACTGAGGATAAGAGATGAAAATTTCATTGTTTTAATGCCTTTCTAAACTTAAATATAGATTTTTGTGGGGGTAAAAGACACGTGTATGAACAGCCTAGAATTTGGAATGAAATGTTATAAAAGTTCATGTACTATAGAAGCAATGTATTTGGGTGAAAACCTGGATCATCACCACGTGTTTTATAATAGAGCTCACCCTGACTTCTGTTGCTGTTCTTGTACAACACATAGTGATTGTGTTTGCTCTCCCATGTGTAAGAAGCAGATTTCCTGCTCACCATAAACTTCCCTTTAGAGCAATCCTGTTAGAAATATAAATAATATCAAACCTAGCTCCACACTATTTGGCCCATCAGGATAGACTGAGAAAATGTCAATTTTCAGGATGACTGATGACGTCATCACACATTATTTAAACAGAGTAATGTTATCAAGTGTAAATTGAGGTTTTTTTTATGGGAGGGAAATGTTTTGTGGGGATTTAGTTCTTGGCAGAGAGTAATTCTTCTGCCATTAACCATATCCATCCCCAAATTAGCAGCTGGAAACAACCTATTTATGAAAGAATGAAGGAATTGGTGAAAACAGTTTACACATAGATGATGCAATAGTACTCATGCATGAAAGCATAAACCTAGCCTGTCAAAATTGATGAAAAAAAAAACCCTCTCTGTCTAGTATCTAAGTCAGGATTATGCTGCCACCATAAAGACATACATTTGTATGTATTTTTCTCCTGCTGTATTTGGGAGTGGAATCACACTGGAGGGTGCTACTGGAGGCTGAACTGTCCCTCTACCTGGAGATCTTTATGAAGGTGGTTTTCAACTTCACCATGTGATAGTCTTCCACTAGACCTCAGAGGTGAGGAATCTGCATTGTGATGATGGTGCCTGGAGAATTGTGGAAAACCTGAAATCTAGGTTAGTGCTGTGCAGTGTTAGAGTCATAGTCGTTGGTTATATTGGAGGACCTGGGGGATAGCAGGTTTGGCCAGTTACAACACCTGGAAGGATTATTGATAGCTCCCTGGGACCCACTTTTTCCATGTGTACAGAGCCTGCTGCCTGTGGAAATGCCTAGATTTCATTCTGATTTTCCCCACCACGTCCACATATGAACTTTGATTCTCTCAGTTTTGCTACTGTGCTCCCAGTAGCCTATCACACACCTTGTCTGCATTTCCTATGGCATCTATGTTCCCCAAGCAGATTCTCCATAAAGATAATGCCTACCCATCCCAAGGAGTGACCATCTTGCCTTACTAATCATGGCACACAGGTACTCATGGTTCTGTCATACCCATTTTCTTTCTCCCTCTCTCTCCTTTTGAGATATCGTTTCATTCTAGCCCACGGAGATGCAGAATTCACTATGTAATCTCAGAATGATCTCGATGCCAGAGATCTTCCTACCTCCATCTCTTTGCTGGGAGTAAAGGCATGGATCACCACATCTACCCCTATTTTCTCTTAAGAACAAAGCAGTTCCCCAGTGTCATATATCAAAGTATTTCAGGAAGCAACGCCTCTCTCATAGCTCATCTAACTGCCAGAAAAGTGCAGTGTTGAAGTTATCATTCTAGTTCAAGAACTCCAGTGGTCATTCTGAGACCTAGTTTTTAACTCTCTCTAAAACATGCCAGCCCAGGAGCTTCCCATACATTACTTCAGGGTGCCCCCGTATTAGCACTACACAACAATTGAAGGCCTGGAGCACTCACAGGAAGATCTGTACTCAAATACCACAATAGATTGCGTTTCTAAACATCCTTCCCTCCATTCTAACTCCACCTGCCGTCATGCCCCTCCAGTACCTCACAGCCTCATACAAGTCCAGATTAAGTCCCTGGCTCCCCTGGTGACACTGAGTAACCACACCAGCAAACATCGGATGCCAAAGAAAATCTCAAGACCCAAACCCACATTCTGCCCATGTTCTCTGAAACCCTGGAGTCCTCTTTTCCATCCCCTTCCATTATATAACAGAGTATAAAAGGATTTTTGTCCTTGAAACATTTCCTATAGATGGTGCACCTTCAGGTATATAATATCAATTTTACACTTCAGTTCTATCATCACTTTTTACTAATCTCATTACAAAAATAAAGCAATGCCAAACCCAGACACAAACCACCTTGAATCAGGATTGGAAAAATAAAATAAAAATAAATAAAAATAAAAAACGAGATGGAAAGAAAAAAAAAATTTAGAGTCTTGTGATTACCAGTTGGATCCTCCCACATCCTGCAGATATGGACTTTATCTACAGCATCCTACCACCTTCTGTGCAGAGTGAGAGACCTGCCTGAGCTTCTCAGGAAGAGGGAAGACAGATTACAACCACGAAGTTTCTGTTGCTGGCTGTGGCGCTCAGCTGCTTGGTGTGTGCAGAGAAGAAATCTCTTAAGGTATCATGTCTACCATGATTTGACATAGGGCAGGTGATCATAATTTCAGGTGCATAAGCCTTCTAGAAGGGCATGAACGACATTTGATAGGGCAATGGCTCACTGTTCTTGTGTTTTCATAATTCTGTAATTATCCTCATAATATTCTTAAATTAGTTTTTACTTGATATGAAGGTGTTAACAATAAAATACTGTGTTCTGCATAGGAAATTGTAGGTCAGCCTGGACTAGAGTGAAATCCTACTGAAAAATAAAGAATTGTCACAGATTATATCTTAGAAATCACATAAAATTTATGCTCAAAATGTGACTCTTTCATATTGTATTTTAATCAGGTTTTCTATAACTTTTTATGGCATACCTTGCTCTTTTCATTTTTAAAACACTACGGTAGAATGGATGACCTCTCTTATGAATACAATTATCTTTCCTTATATTTCTTTTTCATGTCCTTAAACATTTTTAGTATTTCAAAAATACTGTGCATAGCCAACAAAATAAAATATTAAAAAATTTGTATGCACAGCATAAATAAATGAATAGCTAAGTTTAATCATTATATTTGGCCAAAAAATTGCATACATATCCATAAGCTGCAGATATTGCAATATATCCCTTAGACTTAACCATAGTTTCAAGGGAAATTATGACAATGTGCATGGATTTGAAACAACATCTTCATCCAGAAGGATTTGATGCTTATATTTTCATGAGTAAAATCAGGTGCCATGATCACAATAGATATTGATGAGGAAAGTTAGAGGAATGGCTGATGCTTCTAATTGAACATTTCTTTTTTAGTTTTCAGGGAAATATCGCACGGTGTCCATAGCTTCACACAGTTTAATCAGCATAGTAGAGAATGGCCTGTTAAGGATATATGTACGTGAGGTGGAATTTTATGATGCTTATAAGGAAATATTCATCACTTTTGATTTGAGGTAAGCAAGATTTTTCTTGTGTGTAAGACACCAAATGTGGAATTCTGGCTGGTACAAAGGTGTCAAATTTCCACTGAGAGACAGAGAACTGCTAAGAAAACTGGAGTTGCTGTCCATTCTTGAAAGAAACATGAGGTCTTTGCTCATGTTACATTTCAGTCCCTGCCAGAATCTAGTTATGGTGCCATGAATAAACCTTAAATGACCCAGAGATGCACAACTCAAGCTGTTGTTAATGATTCTGTTAACTTTCTGAACATGCTAAGAAAAAAATGCTACCCATTATGCCCATAACATGATAGACACCAGAAGACTCAGTGGCTTTGCTTTAGAGTTTTTCAATATCTGAACTCAATCCATGACTTTGAAAGTAACTTAAATTCTTGTAACTCTTGCCTAACACTCTCAGGTAGTGTGATAGTAGGCATATACCACCATATGTAAATTGGATTGGATAAGTCATGAATTAATTATCTGCTAAAATCCTATAGTGTCATAATTTCAGGGTAGCCTTCTCGGTTATTTTCATAGCCCTAGCATTTAGGGACATATACCTGAATTTATTTACAATTTTTGGTGGCAGAATTATTTATGTGTTGAGTTCCAGCAAAATCATGGTAAAAGGAAACACTCCATCTCCAAGAGCTTCCTCCAACACTCGAAATAATCACCTGCTTAATTATGAAGGACTTTAGAAGAAAATATAATGCCCCTCACCATTGTATGGCACACTCTTACTTAATAATGACCTTCCATAAAGTGAGTGAATTTGTTGATAAGTGTGTGAGACAAGGGACAGTGTCTTACTGCAAAAACATTAACCCTAGAAATAAGAAACTTTCCCCAATTATTTTTATTTGCATAGAAATTTGAAAGACATAAGGAATCTGATTCCTTCTCTTCCCAAGTCAAAAAAAAAAAAAAAAACTCTATAAGTTGTCTAGATGGTTCTGTGGATAAATGTGTTTACCACTCAAGCAGAAGGAGATTATTTTAGTTTGTTAGAATATAAAAATCCAGTTGTGTGAGGACAGTTCTGAAAGCCCAGTGTTAGGGAAGCAGAGGAAGGATGACCACAGAGATATGCCTATGTTTTCCCTGGGAGATTCAGTGAGATCCAGGTTCATCAAGAACAACTCAGCATGAGAAATAGGTCAATGAAATACACCATCATTGACAGCAGGTTCACCTTTGCACATGCCACACACAAATCAGTATTCCTACAAGTATGCATATGCATGATACTCACACACACATGCAGAACGAAATTGACAAGATCAGGACCACACTGGAAAGAACCATTGTGGGCAGAATTTCAATTGTTTGAAAAGTAAGCTAAAATTCAGACACGACTTCCCTCTCTCATATTAGGGTTTAATGTAAAAGAAGATAGTTCTCAAGATTCAAGGGAAACACAATACATTAACAATGAGTAGTAAATTTTTGAAAGCTGTATTTATTAAGTGAGAAAGTATGAGAACAGGAAGAACCAAAGATGAAAGATGATATAACTGTACACTTGCAGGATGTAGTGGATGAGTATAATTAGGAAATTACAAAAACAAAACTTTGTTAATAATATGAATGGATGGTACTATTTCACATGAGTTTGCTTAGAATTGAGTATGAGATATGCCTCCATTTATTACCATGAGTATTGGTTGAGGGAAGTTTATTTTTTTAAAAAATTTTCTTTCGGTTGTAATAAGGTAATACAATCCAAACCCAGGGAGGAAAAAAAAGTTGCATTTTAAGTTGTTTTCTCACAAATACGGTCATCATGGGACACAGACACTCCTCTCAGAAAGATATGCTTCATTTCACACACAATCTGTCCCCCACCCCCAAAGTGCAGCATGCTGACCCAGATTCAAATGTACAGAAATCTGTGAATAATTTCCTATGAACTCTGTAAAGTAAAAGGAAGACAAGGCATAAAACTAAAACCGTCAGAGTGAGTTTTACTCTCAGCATATGAACGGTAGCACATATATTTTTTTTTAATTTTTGGTTCATTCAGAGTTATGTTTTATATTAATTGATGTATTTCTTATAATTTTCCTATAGGCAAAATGGCGAGTGCCACCGATACAGACTCAAAGCATGGAATCTTATATATCTACAGGGCAGCAATTCTAGTAACTATTAGATAATTTAGGGTGATTACATGAAACCAACTCCGCAGTTCATTCAACTTCATGGTCATGTTGTTTATCTGTTTCTCTGAGCCAGTATTTGACAGAAGCACCTTACCACATGAGAGTTTTGTTGTTTCTCACTCTTCCAGGTCATCCAGCTCACTTTATATGGGCTAAACCATCAAGTGTTGTTGTTGATAATCTCATTAGCACATGGAAGTTTGATAACTCATATCACAGCTCCCCAAGTGTCTGGTTCCGTCACGTTGGTCATCACAAATGTGGGTATAATAACTCAAATCTGCTGGTATTGTCTTTCCATATAAGTCAGAATGCACACCTGTAATCTTGCACAAACCCTTACAGCTCTTAATACTGTGTGTGTAAAGGTTAAGGGACTTCACTCAAAGTATAAAAAGGTATTTGGCTCTCAATTTCACATGAATGGATTTGAGATCAACAATAAATTCTGCTACTTCTTCCAAATCCTACTTTCAAAGTGCTCTGAAAAAAAAATGGATTGAATTTTACCCTTCCATTTTGGAGTACCCTTTCACAAGGTTCTCATTGTGGTATCATACAATTATTATCACAAAAGATACAGACATTTATTATCAGCTATATGAAACATATTAGAGCCCTTTGAAATCTACTATGACCTTATATTTTTAAGTTTATCATGAATATTGACTTTGGCGTTTTAGCATCATACTGTTGTGGAAAATAGCACAAGACATTAAACCTAAGATTGTTCTCACTCCCAGTTGCAAAAGGACAATGCAAATCCTCATAATACAAACTCATACAGAGGCCCCAGGATTTATGATTTACATCACATTCTAAGGTTGTCACTATGAGATGTTATGTGATGAACACCTCACAGTTTATGTCCTCCATGCTTCCAAGCTGTTGCATGTGCTTGGTTAGAATTTGTGGGAAATCTGTGGAATGAAATTCTAAGATCGTCATTATGGGATGTGATGTGATTAACACATGACAGTTTATGTCCTCCATGTTTTCAGGCTTTTGCATGTGCTTGATTAGAATTTGTGGGAAATCCTTGGACTTAATGAAATCACTGTAATTTTAATGAAAATTGAAAATGTACCCTTAGATACTTTGATGATTCCTAGAAAATATCAGGATTTGGAGTAAACACTGCCCAACCACATTCTCTCCAACTGCGTCCTTTCTTTTTTCATTCTCAAATTAATGTATTAATAAGAAAATAAATTCATTAATGATTTTTTTTTTGTTTTCTTGAGGTAGGATCTCACTATAGCCCAGGCTGACCTGGAATTCACTGTAGTCTCAGGGTGGTCTTGAACCCACAGTAACCCACCTACCTCTGCCTTTATAGTGTTGGGATTAAAGGCATGCAACACCATACCTCGCCAAATAAACAAATAAGTAAATAAATAAATAAATACACAAAAATATTTTCGAGTAGGGCTGGAGCGATTGCTGAACTGTTAAAGCACTTCCCTACAAATCCTAAGGATCCAAGTTTTATTGCCCTTTGCCCACATAAATCCAGACTCAGAGGTTAGGGGTTATACCTGGAGTTCACTTGCAATAGTTGGAGGCACTGGAATCCCATTCTCAATCTCTCTCTCTATTCTTCTCTCTGTCTTTCATCCATTTATCTCAAATGCCTAAATGAAATTATTTTTAATGGTCCAATATACAGCCATATTTTCCATGTTAGGATGAATGTAAGTTTTTTTTTCAGACAAAGAAACCAAATATTTGCATTTTCTGAACATGTCTCCTATGTTGTCATCAAATCTTCATGTGCAAATTAAAATTATAAAACATTAATATTGAAGCACATGATCTACTCACACAATTACTAACTGACAAATGCAGCAAAGATATTCCAGTAACTCCATCCCAACTTTTATTTATATCACTGCAATTCTTATGAACCCAGCCATTAAAACGTCTATTTTTAAAAATTTATTTGAGAACAAGAGGAAGAGAGAATATGGGCACTCCAATACTCTAGCCAGTACAAACAAATTCCAGAAGCATGCCCCACCTTGTGCATTTGTCTTTTGTAGGTACTAGGGAATAGAATCTGGGTACACAGGTATTAAAGGAAAGATCCTTAAATGCTAAGCAGTCTCCTCATCCCAGAAGCTAGGTATTAAATAACCTTAAGTTGAATGTAATGCAGCCAACTTTAGGCTCCTATCCCTGCAAAGAATAACTGGGACTTAACATCATACCAGTAATAAATGAGTATAATTATTCAGTTTGATATTTTTGTATGTAGAATATCTGGGGTTTGCTGAATTAGAGACACTGTTTTGGTTTGGGATGAAGTAGTTGAAAATAGTATGACAAAAACAAGATACTGTTCACTTCAGTAGTACATTTACTAGAGTTGGAATGATACAGATTAGAGTAACATGGCCCCTGCTTATGTATGGCCAACAAATTCTTGAAGTGCTCCACATTTTATTTATTTATTTATTTATTTATTTGAGACAGAAAGAAAGAGATAATTGGCATCGTAGGGCCTCCATCACTGCAAACAAACTAGAGACATATTTGCCAGCTCATACATCTGGCTTATTTATGTCCTGGGGAATTGAAGTAGGTTCATTTGGCTTTATAGGCAAATATCTTAACCACTAAGCCATCTTTCCAACCCAAGTGTTCCATAATTTAAATAAAGAATACTTGGGCAACTCAAATAAGTAGAAGAAAAGGTATTGTCTAATCTTGAAAACATATTTCTTCTCAGTACCAAAGGTGGTGTACTTCTCAGTGGATTTTGTCGCGATGAATTCTATGATATTAAAACTTAACTATTATTATAATGAAAGGGAAAGTGAGATGTGTTTCTAGTTTTGTGTAAGTATTCAATTTGATTCTGTGTTGGAGAAAATATGACGTTTTGTATTTTGGGAATGAGTATACATGTATTTTTTTTTCCACAATTTAACCTGCTATAGGAACGTGTTCACATGTGTCTTAAAACTGTGCCATAACTTTACGAAAATAGGTAATTCTCGCTTTTTGTTGATACTTTTTGTTTGTTGTTGATGATAATAGAGAAAAAGAGGGAAAATAAGGATATAACAATAAATAGAAATGACTTGTAAAGAATTAGTGGTTCAGGGAACAAGGAGATATGAGAGGAGGGAGAGAAAGGGTGATGGGAGGATGGCAATATCAGGGTATTGTGTATAGGCACAGGAATTGTCTGTAAAACATATACAAAAAAAAGTATAGTAGGATTCATGTGTGCACTTTTGGTGATTTCCTCTGCCATTTTTTTTCATAGAGAAAGTGCAGAGAGTAGATTCTACATCATATATTGAGATAAAATAGATATGCTCAGATCTATTCATCACAAAATTCCAATTGTACATTACAGAATTCCTTTCCTTTTGAAGTGCAGATATGAGAGAAGAAATTACTTTCATGTTACTTTTCCAAAATGTAGAAAAATGAGATAATCCTGAATGTATGAATCAATCTCCCATTAAATGGCCCTTGCTGGGTTGCATTACCAACATGAAGGGGGTAATGAACAGAAGGTGTGATGTGATGTACTAGTGGAAAATAAACCTTGATCAATTTATTTATTTATTTTTTACAAATTAGGATAGGTTTTGTATTCAGAAATGTCGCTAAAGACCATGTATTTTGACTTCTATCTTATGAAATACAGCAAAATGCCACATTATAAGTGAAGAGACACAGGAAGAGTATGCCAAGCTGAGTTAGAAGAAAATTCCAAGTCAAAATATCCTGGATGTCACCAAGACAGGTGAATCACTCTTGTGCCAGCTAGAGAACACAAAGATTAATGTTTAAAGAAATCTCTGTCATCTTCTGAAAGTCATTTCTCATTCAAAATAGTGGTGATTAAAGATATCTTGGTTATTAGGTGAATGCAGTATCACTTTATCCTCTCGTTGTTGTATTTTACAGACACCTGTCCTAAATGGAGATATTGACTCTGTAAGTAGGAACATGGCCCTCATTACTCTTGAAATGTTCAACTTAAATACCATGTGAAGTCAATTCGAATCAGTAAAACTAAAATTATTCGTACAAAAGCATGAAATAAAGATTGTATTAATGCAATATTTTAAATTCCCATAATATTAAATTAGTCCAGGGTAAATACTGAGTTTCTTTAACTGAAGCAAAAATTAATAAATTTAGTAAGAAAATGAAATCTGAAATATGATTGTTAAGCATTTGAATTCTTTTGGGAATGCTGAAATCACACGGACAGCATATCTACAATATCTCAATGAGACTCATTATTGCCATGTGTGGCCTGGATGTGCATCTAATTAGTGTGAGTTTGGGACATCACTATATACATGGGATCTCACACTTCTATCATGACAAGAAAAGTCATCTGAAGTAGTAGATACTGTAAAATATACCAGTATAAATATACTTGATATCCATAAATCAGGGTCCATTTATTTGAGTAGTTATTTGTGAGAATTTATTCATTCATTCATTCCCACCCCTTTCAAACAATATCCATATGATTTCCTTATACCCTGGCACTGATGATGTTTACAATATCACCTCACATGCATGTAAATAATGATCACTTATAATTCTGCAGGTTATAAGAAGATTCATGGTGCTTCTGCAGCAACTGGTTGTCTGGAACCAGAATAAAAAACAACAGACTTGTAATCATATTTTATTCCTGATTGTACTCTCATCTTTATGAGTATTTCTGATCTTTCACCCATTCTGACCTGTACATGTACTTCCCATTGCTTTGAATATGTGTGTGTGTGTGTGTGTGTGTGTGTGTTTATCTTTAGTGTTACTACACTCTCTGTGATTAAATGGCTTGGTTTCATGCACCTGTCAATGTGTTCTGAATAAAGAAATCTAGTTTTGCAACTTAGATGTACAGGCCCCACCTTAGAGTCTTTGTCACAATTTGAATATATTTTTCTTTGCTTTTTGTTTTGGAAATGTCATATTTGTAGGTGGAAAAGTAGGTGATAAAATCAACTCAGTTTTGAAGTAGAAAAACATGTCAATTTTTGAATAAAGAGTATTATCTGTGTTTTGTCACATTTTTCTCTGAAAATAAGGAAGTGTGTGGATTATATGACAAAGAGGTTAATACTTAGCATGTTGCTGCATTCAAAAAAGATAACTCTGCCATGTGTGGTGGGGCACTTGAGAAGGCAGAGGTAGGATGATTGCCATGACTTCAAGGCCACCCTGAATTCCAGGTTAGACTGGGCCAAAGGGAGACCCTACCTCAAAAAACAAACAAACAAAACCCTCAAAGCTGGATGTGGTTTGCATGCCTCCAATCCCAGCACTTGGGAGGTAGAGACAGGAGATCATCATGAGTTCAAGGCCAGTATTGACTACATAGTGAATTCCAGGTCAGCTTGGGCTAGAGGTAGTCATTACCTCCAAAAACCAAACAAAAACAAAACTAAAGAACTCACCAAGGAGGGTTGATTTCTTACTTCATATTTCACATATATTTAATTGATTTTCAAAAGCAGAATGGAAAACATTCTTGAGATGTAAACAGAAGTGGCCAATATCTTCCCACCCATCATAAAATTAAGTATGTAGACATCTACATTGGTTTCTTCACATATCATGATTATACAGAATTTTTTTAAAGATTAAAATCACATTCAGTAAAAATCTTAAGACCCAATGAACAATGAAGTTAAAAACTTTTTAAAGTTGATTTGTGAAAACTGCTATTTTATACCCAAAATAAAAATTTGCCAAACAAAAATTAGGCCCAGGATATATTTTTTTAAATGAAGTGTTTATTGACCAAATAAACATTCTTTTTTAAAAAACTATTTTTCTTTATTAATCTCAGAGTGACAGACAGAGAGAGAAAGAGGGAGAGAGAGAGAGAGAATGGTCAACCCAGGGCCCCCAGCCACTGCAAACTAACCCCAGATGTGTGAGTCCCCTCATACACCTGGCCAATGTGGGTCCTCATGAATTGAGCCTCGAACCGGGGTCCGTAGCCTGCACAGACAATTTCTTTTTTCTTTTTTAAATGGCTCATCATAATTTATTTTATGTTAAAATGTACAGCTTTTTTGGTTTGTGGGGGGTTTTTTTTGTCTTTTTTTTTTGAAGTAACTGACTAAAAAGAGAACAGATAAATACAAGAGTGTTGCTGGCTCCTATTTTATACAAGGACTATGCCTCTCCTGCTTGGCCCTCACTGTGCACAGACAATTTCTTAATCACTAAGCCATTGCTCCAACCTGAAATTAACATTCTTAAAAGTGTAGAAACCCATTAGATTCCATATTGTTCATGGGCTGCAAAGAAAGAAAACGTAACTGTATGCATGTGTGTTAAAACCATGTGGCTCCACACATCCCAGTTTTCCCACTGCTAGGGTGCTGACAGAGGAGAAATTCCTGGGCTCAATAGACAGCCTGTCTATCTAATTGTATAATTCACTGTCACTAAAAGAAAACAAAACCCTATATTGCTGCTGAAAACACCACTAGTTTGCTCTATTGCAGTTATATACACGAGGAAACAGTGCATGTATGCCAACCCACACAACAGGACACACAAATAAAAGTTCCATTTAACAAGCTTCCCTAGCTCTCCTGGCCAATGCTTCTGAAAAAGCTGGCAATGGACACAAATACAGTAGTTAGACAGACATATAGATCAGTGTAGAAATTAACAAATGGTCCTAAATGTTAAGCCAAACTTTATTCTCTTATAACATGTTCAAAACAAAGGAATGTCTAACTATGAAAATAAGGAGACACAAATAAATGATATAATAAGAAGTTCATTGTGATAAACATCATGAAAACATGAGATCTTTATTAATATAAAAAGCCACTTACCAAACTATTAGTCTTATAAGAAAAATGATTTAATGAACACTATCTATAAATGCAAATGTCTTAAAATAGCTTATTAAGGATAAGAATGAGGAAACTGTAGAGACTTTTTTAAAGTTAACAGATTGAACTAGCTAAAGAAAATCCTTTTTGAAACAAAAATAAGAAAAAGTTTTCTTCACTGCTGAAACATAGAAAATTATTTCAAAAGAACATAATTTTGGTCTAGAGAGATGACTTAGTGGTTAAGATGCTTCCTTGCAAAGCCTAGGTACACATGTTTGAATATCCAGATCTTATGACACCAGATGCTGAGTAACGCAAGCACAAAACTTTATTCATGTGCCAGGAAGGGGTGCAAGTCCCTAAAGTTTGTTCACAAAGACTGAAATCCCTGGGACACTCATTCATCCATTCCCTCCTTCTCAGACACTCTTTGTGCCTATTCTATCCCTCCCTAAAAAAAGAACGTATTTTCATAATTCACTCTAAAACATCACAAAGATATAAACTGTGTACTAACCTTTAAATAAACAAGTTCACCATTATTATGACACAATCATAAGCAATAAGAACTATGACAAAAGACATTTGTATGTCAATAACTTTGATGAACATAAATGAATACATAGTAAAACTCCTTGAATACTTTAGCTGACTCGGAGTAGTAAGTGCAGTTTTTGATTCAGTCAAAAATAGCCTTAGTAGATTTGAAGAGCAAGTAAATGATTGCCATTCATTTAGAAATGGACTTAGTAGTGTCTGAACTGTAAGTGTTGGAGGTACCTGATGCACTTAATTGCCTTAACAAAAATCTTCAAAAGCAAGTGTACAAAGTGCCCTCTTTGACAAATAGACTTTGTAATTTCAGATATACAAGTGTAGAAATATTCCCGCTGAGAATTAAATATTTGTCTCTCTTTTTTTCTTTTTTTACGCAAGCTCAACAGACTGGCCTTTGTATAAGAGACAGCAAGCAAGAGAGACAGATGGACAGAGAGAGAGAAAGAGGGAGATAAAGAGAGAGAGAAAATTGGCACACCAGGGTCTTAGCCAAGGTAATTGGCTACAGTATGACATGTGCCCCTTTGTGGGTATGAGCACATGCATCACCTTGTGTGTCTGGCTTATGTGGGACCTTAAAGAATCAAATGTTTTCTTAGGCTTTACAGGCAAACATCTCAACTGCTAAGCCATCGCTTCAGTCTCAGAGTTAGATTCATTTAGCCTCAACCAGCAACTGCATACATTCTCTTCATTGAAAATGTGCAAAGTTCCTGTGAACAGAACATGAGAAAATTGTGGGATACACTTAAACATCCTAATATCGGAATCATTGGAATACCAGGAGAATTACAGACAAAAGGCATTGAGAACTTACTTAACACAATAATTGAAGAAAACTTCCCCCGTCTCTTAAAAGAAAGGCCCATCAGGATACAAGAAGCAAACAGAACTCCTAACCGACTAGACCAAAGGAGAAACTCCCCAAGACATATTATCATTAAGACGTTAAACATCGAAACCAAGGAATAAATCCTAAAAGCAGCTAGGGAAAAACAGCACACCACTTTCAAAGGAAACCCCATCAGAATTACTTCAGACTTCTCAATGGAAACCCTGAAAGCGAGAAGTGCCTGGAATGAAACTCTCCAAATGTTAAGAAACTATGGCTTCCAACAGAAACTACTCTCCCCAGCAAAAGTCTCCCTTATAATAGATGGTGAAAGGAAAACTTTCCATGACAAAACTCAGCTTTACAATTATATGAACACAAAACCAAACCTACAGAAAGTACTCCAGGAAATTCTCCACAGAGAAGAAACAAATAAGCAAACACAAATGCCTACAAGAAGCAGATCACAGCAACCAAACCCAGAGTAGACAGAAAAAATTTCAAATTCCATGGAAATGCCAACACACCTCTACCACCACAACATGGCAGGGATCAAATCAAATCTCACAGTCATCACCCTAAATATTAATGGCCTTAATTCACCCATCAATAGACACAAGCTAACAGGGTGGATCAAAAAATTAGACCCCTCAATCTTCTGCCATCAAGAAACCCACCTTACCACTAAACACAGAAACCTCCTCAGGGTAAAAGGGTGGAAAACAACATTCCAAGCAAATGGGAATAAGAAACAAGCAGGTGTAGCTATATTAATATCAGATAAAATTGACTTCAAACCAAAAACAATCAAAAAAGACAAAGAAGACTACTTCCTACTTGTAAAGGGAACAATCCATCAAGAGGATATTACAATCATAAATCTGTATGCACCAAACACAGGGGCACCACAGTTCATAAAACAAAACCTACTTGACAATAAAACAGAAATAACCTCCAACACCATCATAGCTGGGGACTTTCACACACCATTATCAGTAATAGATCATACAAACAGAAGCTCAACAGGAAATTAAGAGAGCTCAACAAAACCATAGAGCACTTAGACCAACAGACATCTACAAAATTTTCCATCCCAAATCCACAGACTACATATTCTTCACAGCAGTCCATGGAACATTCTGAAAAATAGACCATATACTGGGTCACAAAGAGAGCCTCCACATATTTAGGAAAATCGACATAGTTCCCTGCATGATATCAGATCATAATGCTGTATACCTAGAAATCAACAACAAAAAAAACAACAATAACCCCAACAGCAACTGGAAACTGAATAGCACACTCATAAACAATAAATGGATAGAGGATGAAATAAAAAATGAAATTGCAAAATTCCAGGAATTGAATGAGAATGAGAACACATCATACCAAAACTTATGGGACACAATGAAGGCAGTCCTCGGGAAAAATTCATAGCACTCAATGCCTTCATAAAAAAGACAGAAAGATCCCAAATCAATAGCCTAACCATCCACCTAAAGGCATTGGAAAAACAAGAAAAATCCAACCCAAAGAGCTCCAGAAGGAAAGAAATAATTAAAATCAGAGCAGAAATTAATGAATTGGAAAGCAAGGAAACAAGGAAATTGACAAACAAAGAGCTAGTTCTTTGAAAAAATACACAAGATTGACAAACCTCTGGCCATTTTGATCAAGCAAAAAAAGGAGAGACTCCAAATTAACAAAATTCAAAATGAAAAAGGAGAGATCACAACAGACATGAGTGAAATTGGCAGAATCATCAGGACTTATTTCAAAAACCTCTACTCCACAAAACTGGAAAATGTGGAGGAGATGGATAAATTCCTGGATGCATATCATCTACCAAAGCTAAACTCAGAGCAGATCAACCACCTCAATGAACCCATCACACTCATGGAAATTGAAAAAGTAATAAAAAAAAAAAAACCGCCCAAAAAACAAGAGTCCAGGACCAGATGGATTCCCAGCCGAATTTTATCATACCTTCATGGAAGAACTCAAACCAATCTTCCTAAAACTGTGCCACACAATTGAAGAACAGGGAAAGCTACCCAACTCCTTCTATGAAGCACGTATCACCCTAATCCCCAAACCAGGCAGAGATGCCACAAGAAAAGAAAACTATCGGCCTATTTCCCTAATGAACATAGATGCAAAGATCCTCAACAAAATACTCGCAAACCGAATCCAACAACACATCAAAAGCATTATCCACCTTGACCAAGTGGGATTTATGCCAGGAACACAAGGGTGGTTCAACATACGAAAATCTGTCAATGTAATACACCACATAAACAAGCTTAAACATAAAAATCACATGATCATTTCAATAGATGCAGAAGAGGCCTTTGACAAGATACAACATCACTTCATGATCAAAACATTGGAGAGAATCGGCATGGTTGGTACGTATCTTAATATAATATAGGCAATATACAAAGCTCTGAAGGCCCAAATAATACTTAATGGAGAGAGACTGGAGGAATTCCCATTGAGATCAGGAACAAGACAGAGATGTCCTCTCTCACCTCTGCTTTTCAATATAGCACTGGAAGTCCTAGCCCAAGCAATAAGGCAGGAGAAGGAAATAAAAGGGATACAATTTGGAAAGGAAGAAGTTAAGTTAGCACTATTCGCTGATGACATGATTGTATATGTAAGAGACCCGAGAAACTCCGTCCCAAAACTCCTGAAGGTGATTAATTCCTATAGCAAAGTAGCAGGACACAAAATCAATGCACAAAAATCGGTAGCATTTCTGTATGCAAATGACAAAGACACAGATTAAGAAATGAAGGACATAGTCCCATTTTCAATAGCAAAAAACAAAACAAAACAAAACAAAAAACCCTTGGAAAAACATTAACCAAGAAGTAAAAGATCTATACAATTAAAATACAAAAGCTCTCAAAAAAGAAATTGAGGAGGACTTGAAACGATGGAAAGACCTCCCATGCTCCTGGATAGGCAGAATTAACATTGTGAAGATGACAATCATACCAAAGGCAATATATAGATTTAATGCAATTCCAATTAAAATCCCTACAGTGTTCTTCACAGAGATAGAAAAAATGATCTCAAATTTCATATGGAAAGGCAGAAGGCCTCGCATATCCAAACATATCCTCAGCAAAAGAAATACCTCTGGTGGCATTACCATACCTGATGTAAAGCTATATTACAAAGCCATAGTAACAAAAACAGCATGGTACTGGCATAAAAACAGGAGTATAGATCAATGGAATAGACTTGAGAACCCGGATTATGGGTCAAGCAACTATAGCTACTTGATATTCGACAAAGGCCCAAATAATATAGACTGGAAAAAAAAAAAAAGCATCTTCAACAAATGGTGCTGGACAAACTGGATAACCATATGCAGGAAACTAAAAGTTGATCCACACATTTCACCATGCACTACACTCAAATCCAAATGGATCAAAGACCTCAACATAAGACCAGAAACTCGAAAACTACTGGAAGAAAATTTAGGGAGTACTTTCCATGATATAGGAATGGAAAAAGTCTTCCTGAACAAAACCCCAGTGGCTCAAGTTCTTAAACAGTCACTCAACCATTGGGATCATATGAAGTTGAAGAGGTTCTTTACAGACAAGCATAAATTAAGCAGAGCCAATAGAATACCCACAGAATGGGAGAAAATATTTGCAGGTTATCCAACTGATAGAGGCCTTATCTCTGGAATTTACAAAGAACTCAAAAATCTAAACAATACGAAGACAAACACTCCACTCACAAAATGGGGTGACAAGTTGAACAGGCAATTCACAGAGGAAGAGATACAAATGGTAAACACACACTTAAGAAAATGTTCATCATCCCTAATCATCAGATAAATGCAAATTGAAACAACTATGAGATCCCACCTTACCCCAGTACGGATAGCCAACATCAAAAAGTCAAATGAAAATAAATGCTGGCGAGGATGTGGAGAAGCAGCGACACTCATTCACTGTTGGTGGGAATGCAGGATGGTACAACCACTTTGGAAAGCAATGTGGAGACGCCTGAAGAAGCTGACTATAGAAATACCAACAGACCCAGTTATTTCTTTACTGGGCATGTACGCTAAAACCTTCAAACCAAAGGCCAGAGAGATTTGCTCAACCATGTTTGTAGCGCCTCAATTCATAATAGCTAAAAGCTGGAATCAACCCAGATGTCCATCATTAGAAGAATGGATAACAAAGATGTGGTATATTTACACAATGGAATTCTATATAGCAGTAAGAAAAAACAACATAAAGAAATTTGAGAAAAAATGGTTGAACCTGGAACAGATCATTCTCAGCGAACTTACCCAATCACAGAAAAAAAAAAAAAATAAACACATAGTCTCACTCATCTACAACACCTAACCTGAATCTACCCAAGATACCTTACTTACCCAGCAAGAACCTCATGGACTCGACAATAGGATGGATGGGAGGGAGGGGAGGGCATTGATGGGTGGAAAACTGTAATCTGGATCCAAATGGCAATGGTACCATAAAGTTTTACTTCCTAAAAGACAGACCAAATGGCTGAACCTTCTCTAGACCCTTACAGGAAACACCTGAACCACAGGACACTGGAAGGGTAGGATCAAGACTAACATATACCTTCTACATCTTCCCTCCCTCCCTCTCCCCCTCTCCCCTCTATCTCTCTCCTCTCTAACTGTTGTATATTAGTTATCTTTTTCCTCAATTTATTAGTGGACACTGACCTGTAACCCCCACTTCCAGCTTGGGGCTACCATCCATAATGAGCTTTTGTTCAGAGAAACCTACAAAGTTTCCCAAAACAATGACAGACTTCTGTCAGAGTACTTGATGACCCACCAAAGGCCAGTGGTAAGACCCTATTGCTGAAGACTCCATACACAGCTGATGCATAAAATGGAACGACATGGCTGGAAGCCAGGAGAGAGTCGGTCCCCAGACAGTCAGCGTGTCTAGTGCCAGAAGGCGCTACATAGGCAACTGGGGGAAATGACCAAGATCTGTCCAAGCAACACATTGTTTAAAATAATTAGCAACAAATAACCGGATGTGATGACCACACAAGTGCAATAGTGGTACACAGCCATGGTGAGGAATCAATTGTTCTTGATTTGGCTAACTGATCCACTCAGTGGTACTAGACCCATAGCTGGAGCTGGGAAACAAGTCAGAACCATACCCAAACACAAGCCCCCTCTAAAATATCAAGCTACCATCAATCATGGGGTATAAGAGGGCCTAAACCTATCATACTGTCTATGAAAAAAGTAAGTGTTATCTCAATTTTCCGGGTGCTAACTTACTCTCCATTGGAGAATCTGCTTCTCTTTTTCAGATAGATGCAGATCCTATGGAGAGAGCTGCCCCAACATACCTCAAAAGGGGCCCAACTGAAACTAAGGACAATTGGCGAAACAAGCAAGGGTGATGTTTTCCTGTGAACTGGATACCAGCACAAAGGAGAAGGAGACCAACGCAGAGAAAAATCAACTCTTACCAAATAAGAGAGCCAGAGCCTCAGAGGCCCCCAACACCTCAGCACTGAAGCAGACCAAAAACGAACCCAACATGGCTCAGGGAAATTTTGGGGAAGAGTGGGTGGAAAGAATGTCAGAGTCACATGTTGGGTCATGATTTGCAGAGACATTTATCCTACCAATAACTGGGGGCTAACTCCACAATGCACGACCCATTTACATCAACAAGGAGGGTCCAATGGGAGAGGGTAGATCACAGATCAGCCTAAACAATGGTACCAAACTGCCTGTATTTACTGAAAAGAAAACTACTAAATTAAATTAAAAAAAAAAAACTAGTTTCTCAATGTAAAATGATGTGGTCATTTTGGATAAATCTTTGCAGTTCCTCAAAAGGTTAAACACAATTACCAAATGCTTCTCTAGTTTCATTCTAATAAAACTATATGTACACACAATAACTTTGAACATAAATATTCCTTTAGTCATAATAACCACAGCATAGAAACAGTACAAATGTCTATGAACGAATATGTAAATAAGCAACATATGGCATGGTTGTAAGTAAAAAGAAATGATATACTGGTAAACCTTGAAAATGCTATGTTAAGTGAAAGAGACCAGGCACCAAAAGCCTAAACACTGTATAACTTATATGAGATGTGTGGAAAAATAAAATACTTTACATACATAAATTTTTGGCTGTCTAAGGCTATAGTATTTGTGAGAAAATGGATGGACTGTTAATCGATAGGGAGGTTGTTTCTGAGGTGAGTGAAATATTCTAAACTTAATAGCGGTTAGGGTTGCACAACTCTGTGAATATACTGAAAATTATTGGAGTAAATATTTTTAAGTGGGTAAGATGTATGGTATCCAAATTGCCTACCTATGTTAACATGCTACTGTAAGAGCTCTTCCTTGAAGAAACAATATTTTCACACAATGGACTGACCAACTGATTGTTCCCAAGTCTTTGATTGTGTGCACCCTCATCTTACACTGACACAAATAGAAGTCTTAAGGATGAGGGGACTGCTCAGTGGCAAAACAAGTATTTATCATGTGCAATATGCTAGCTCCATAACCAATCTCTGCAAAAATGCAAGTGACACGAGTCCTAGTATGAAATGGGAAGCTGGGCATGGTGACACACCCCTTTAATCCCAGCACTCAGAGGTAGAGGTAGGAGGATCACCATGAGTTCAAGGCCACCCTAAGACTACATAGTGAATCCCAGGTCACACTGGGCTAGAGTGAGACCCTACCTTGAAAAACAAAACAAAAATAAAGGAAAAAAAAACAAAGAAAGAAATGGGACCAATCCAAGGTAGGTAGCACAAGATGAAACTGTACCTTACCAATGCTAAGTAAACTTCCATTTCTTTCTGGTCTTTTCTTTGCAATCACTTCAACTTTGTCTCTTTGTCATCCCTACATTGTTCAACTGTATTACTATCCTGAGTACTTCCTTACTATCAATGCATTGGGTTCTGCCTTCTAGCATTTTCTTTTACTATTTGGCCAAACTATTGTTCTAACCCTGTCTTCTCTCATAAACTCTCTGTATTATAAGCTTCTGCTAGGTTTCATGCTTTACTAATTTCTGATCAGCCTTGAGCAGTATTGCATAAAACATAAAAACACAATGGTTTACTGGGTTACAGCCAAATGTCAACACTCCCATTGAGTTACAGTCAACTGTCAACTCTCCCATTAAATGCTGTGAATAGCCCCAAAATTTGTATGCCACAGGGGAAAAAAGATGTTTGAAAGCCCACACATACATGTTTTTTCCTGCACATTAGTTTTATACCTTCAACTTATCCTTAGCAATGTGAGAGTTTCTTACTCTGTTCACTGGGTTGAACAGACAGGACTCCAGCATCTCTATGCTTTGGTTCAACATTTCTGAAACACAGATGCTTACTTAATCTAAAGACTAGTATTTGTATTCATTGTTAATGTTATTTTTCAAAGTTTGTCCAACATACACACTCACTTCTAAAGAACTTGTATGTACACTGTAAGTCTTATTACATTATCATTTAGTATATACATTTTCTCCCTCAGTGAGAAAGTTTGGTTAAAAAGATAAATTTAGTAAAATTATTATTTTGATTTCATGTATTTTAATTTAAAATACTATTAACTTTAATCCTTTAAGAAAAAAAAATATTCATAACAAAAATCTGATGGCATAGTTTCACTGCAGGCTACATGTGTGTATGTGTGTGTGAGAGAAAGACACACAGACACAGGGTCTCAAGGTGTCCAGACTGTCTCCACCTGCCTCCAAGTGCTGGAATTACAGGTATGTACCATCACACCTTATTTTTTAAAATAATTAAAACAGAGGATTTTGTCTAGTCTTGAGTAATTACTATCATTCTTGAGAGTTAATGTCATCACAGAAAGAATACCACTATACATTATTTAATTAAGTAAATGTTTAAAATGTAGAGGACAAGGTAGATATAATCCACACTACTTTCTCAAAGGTAAAATTTCTTGCAGAAATCTGATGATAGAATTCTGCCAAATCATATTGATTCCATAGTAACTTTAGGGTTTGCCACACTCAATATTATAGGGTTTGCCACATTCAATATTATCTTATGTATTAAGAAATAACAAAAAGCAATGAACTTGGAAGCAAAGATAGAATAACTGAATCAGAAACTGTCTGTACAAGACATTAAAAGTTTGTGGGCATCCTAAATTTAATTATCTTTACATTGATTGCTGAGTGTTACTTTTTCAAGCTCTACAGTATATGACATCCATTTTAAAACTGGGAAAATATGCCTTGTTTTGAAATGGCCACTATTAAAGCTTAGAAAATAAATTTTTAAAAAGGTAAAAATCTATAAGCAAAATTAGGTACCTGCCTTTTGTGGGGTGTTTCCAGAGGCTGGAATAGCTTCATGCACCAAGCAATCATTTGGCAAAACTTCAACTCCTGGGTCAACTTCATTAAATGATAAATTAACAACATACACAAGTACATTTCTAGGTAGTTTATTCCTCAAATTGTTGGGCTGATATCAAAATTTTAAAGAAAAATGTTTCTGGGCTGGAGAGATGGCTTAGCGGTTAAGCGCTTGCCTGTGAAGCCTAAGGACCCCGGTCCGAGGCTCAGTTCCCCAGGTACCATGTTAGCCAGAAGCACAAGGGGGTGCACGCGTCTGGAGTTCGTTTGCAGAGGCTGGAAGCTCTGGCGCGCCCATTCTCTCTCTCTCCCTCTATCTGTCTATCTCTCTGTGTCTGTCACTCTCAAATAAATAAATAAATAAATAAGTAAATTTAAATTTATAAAGAAAAATGTTTCTAAAATTTAAGTTATGTGGGCTGGAGAGATGGGTTAGCGGTTAAGCACTTGCCTGTGAAGCCTAAGGACTCCGGCTTGAGGCTTGATTCCCCAGGACCCAGGTTAGCCAGATGCACAAAGCGGCACATGCATCTGGAGTTCATTTGCAGAGGCTGGAGGCCCTGGCATGCCCATTCTCTCTATCTGCCTCCCCCCCTCTCTGTAACTCTTAAATAAAATAAATTTAAAAAATGAACAAAAAAATAAAATGTAACTTATGTTGAAGTTCAGTTAAATTGAGAAATACTTATAAACTCAATAGCTGAAATTCAGTAGTGCACTCTTAAAAAGAAATAATAAAAAGTTTGGCCCAGAAAGCCAAACGTTGCATGTTCTCTCTCATATGTGGATCCTAGCTACAGATGATTGGATTTCTGTGTGAGTAGGAAGAAAATTCAGTAGCAAGGGCCAGTAAGCTAGAAAAGAGTTATAAAGGGAAGAGAAAGGAAAGGAGGGGGTACTTAATAGGATGGCATTGTATATATGTAAGTAGAAGAATAGATTAATGGGGGTGAAAAAGCCCAAGTGAGGTCAGGGGAAGAGACTGAGTAAAGGAAAGGTGGAGGGAGGGTGGGCTAATCAAAGTCTAAAAGGATATAAACAAATTATATGGATACCTACTTTTTTGGACAATGGAACACTCAGGAGCCATAGATTGTTACTAGAAAAATTTCAGCGCCAGGGATGGGATGCTTTCCAGTGAGTTGTTGGCCAGGGAGGTCCCTGAGGCCCCAAAACGTTACAGGCCAGAGCTGAGGCCCTTGGTTTCCCACCAGGAAGAGATTGTAAGACCTTATTGCTGAAGACGCCACATACTTGGGCTGCAAGGCCACTGAAAAATCCTGCTGGAACTGAGCTGATAACCTTCTCCATGTAGACCAGGTGACAGAAAGGTAGAAAAAGCCATGCTGCATACAGTTCAATGGGGGAGAGAGAAATCACCAGTGAGGATGCTCAACACTGTACACTGCAAGCCTTATATTTTGCCAGTCAGGCCAAATGAGCCATACATCAGGAATTTGAAATATTTGTAGACATACACAGAGTTTCAAAATAAATAAGAAAATATTTTTTTTAGGTAGTGTCTTAGTCTGGACCAGGCTGACTTAGAATTCACTATGTAGTCTCAGGCTGTCCTCAAACTAATAGCAATCCTTGTACCTCAGCCTCCAAGTGCTGTGGTTAAAGGTGAATGCTACCACACTTGGCTAAGAAAATACTTTTAAATTATGAATAGGAAGTGTATATATGTATGTTTAATTCATTTTACTAGAAGTATAAATAACTTCTTTCTTCTCCAGCAGGCCACTGCAGTGCCATCTTAAACAAAAAGTGAAAAAAATTTAAATATACCTATACATTTTTACAATGATAGGAGATAAGACAATGTTGAAGTGTGTCTAACATATGTTGTTATTTTCCTTGCTACTTCCATATATAACCCTCTCCCCTCTTCATTATGATCTGGCATCCAATAAAATTAAAAGATAGTGGTTTGACACCTGTTGCAATAGATAAGCATTTCTAGTCCTATTAGAGAGATGGTCTTAGAAGGGGGCAGTTTTTAATCTGCCATTGATAGAACTTCCCCTTTGATCAATAACACAGTTCTATTCAAAGTTGTTACCTAGTTAAAAATACTCCTTTATGTCTAAATAGTACAGAGGTCTAAATTCTAGACTAGGTATATTTTTCCTTTAATTTTAGGTACACTTAATTTAACAAGTACACTATGATCAATTTATAATTTATAGGTTTTTCTAGCTGTTGTAAATGAATTCTAGACACATGCAACATTTTGTGCATCTGGCTTTATGGGGGTACTTGGGAACTGAACTTGAGTTGTTGGGCTTTTGCTGGCAAGTGTCTTAACTGCTCAGCTGAGCTATTTCTCCAGCCCCGAATGCATTTTGTATGAATGCTACCATGAGCCTATGGAACAAAAGTAGAAGGTTGTGGCTCAAAAGTGGTATGGTGGAGTGTTAAATTGACAAGGGGTAGAATTGTGATGGTTAATACTGTTTTCCAGTTTACAAGATCTGGTCACCTAGAAGAAGATGAATCTCTGGGCATGTCTGTGAAGGATTTTCTAGATTAGGTTTATTGAGTTAGGAACACTCACCCTATATGGAGGTGACAACATTTCATGGGCAAGGCTTTTGAATTTAATAAAGTGAACAAACCACCATCATTTATCTTTTTCTGTTTCTTAATTGTAGCTGCAGTGTGACCAGATGCCTAGCCCACCTGCTGCCATGATTTCACCACCATGATAAACACTCAAAAACTATGAGCCACAGGGACGTTTTGTGGGAGAGGGGGCGGAAAGAATGTCAGAGTCAAATGTTGGGTCATGATTTGCAGAGACATTTATCATACCAATAACTGGGGGCTAACTCCACAATGCATGACCCATTTTCATTAACAAGGAGGGTCTAATGGGAAGGGGTAGATCACAGATGAGCCTAAATAATGGTACCAAACTGCCTGTATTTACTGAAAAGAAAACTAATAAATTAAATAAAAATTAAAAAAAAAAAACTATGAGCCAAAATACCCACACTTCATTTTTTTTTTTTGCAGATACACACACACACACACACACACACACACACACACACACACACACACACAGTTACAAGAGAAACATAATTTAAATACATACAATTTATTACATAAATTGTGGGTTTAATTTCAGAGGGCATGATGACTACAATCAGCCAATGAACAGTAGAGGCAATTCTTAACTGAACATTCTGAATAATAGGATGATTCAACATGGCTGGAGGCTGCATGTTATTTTCAGTGTTTGGACTACTCCCAACACTCTGAAATGGTGCTGGAGGAGGATTAAATATCAAAGGACATGGCTGCACACGATGAGCACCTTTTAAAAAAGTAGAAAGAAGAAAATCCATTTGTAGTTCTTTGAAAATGTAAATAGTTTCAATAACAGCAATTTTTTTTAACTCACATAAATTTTGTTTCCTGATTGCAGGCCCCAGTTTCAGCTTTTGTTTTCGATTTGTATTTATTTATTCACGTATTAGAGACAGAGAAAGAGACAGAGTGAGTGAGCATGGACATGCCAGGGATTCTAGACACTGCAAACAAACTCCAGATGCATGTGCCACTATGTGCATGTGGCTTGCATGGGACATGCAGAATCGAACCTGCATACTTAGGCTTTGCAGGCATATGCCTTAACCATTAAGCAATCTCTCCAGCCCTCAGTTTCAGCTTTTACCATGAAAATTCATCTGTTACTAAAAACAAAACAATAACAAAAGTACAATTTTAAGTCTTACTTCTATACTGGGGTAAATGCTGCAAATTTCTGTAAAGTTCCTGTATCAGAAAAAGGCTATAACTTTCTCAAACCAAAATGTGTTATCATAAAAACTACTTTACTTACCCTGTATCAAAATGTCAAGAATTTCTGAGTGTAATTTGTACTCTCTCTAATCGTGGTCTGTAGCTCTTGAACCTAGAGAATCCCAAATAAGCAGGTTGTGACAAATCTTCTGAATCCTAGGTTCCCAGCTGACTAAGATTTGGGAATTAACCCCTCCTGGAAGCAGTGTATTGTTGGGGGCAGGTTTTATGTTTATTATAGCCAGTGTTCCTTGCCAGTGTTTGGCACAGTCTCATGTTGCTATAATCCACCTTATGTTGGCAAGGGAGTGATGTCCACCCTCTGCTCATGCCATCGTTTTCCCCTGCCAACGTGGGGCTTTCTCTGGAGCCTGTAAACCAAAATATTTTTCCCCCACAAGCTGCTTTTGGTTTTGCTTTTGGCCAGCAATGCGAACCTGACTGCAACAGTATCTTTCTCTGTATTTTATGCAAGACTGTGCATATTTGGGATGCAAGTCTATAAACATTGCATCAAGTAAATAAGATGAGTTCTCCACAAGACTATTACTTACTTCTACTATCTCCTGCACATCCATGTAGTTATAAGTGACACAAATCCATAGCTATAAAAACAAACAAATGAAATATAAAACCACCACCACATAGCACATGGTTTACAGAATGTAGCAGTCTATGAAATAATGGAGAGACAATAAAGGATGAATATGGTGTGATAAATATTTCAGATCTACATTAACAGATCTCTAAATGTCACTGCATAGTGCTAAGACTAAGGTAACATGAGTAACTCAGTCATTAACAAGAATACCTAATCTAGGAAGCTGAATCTAACTTATTTCAAAAGCAAGACCGCTAAAATTTAAGTTACAAGTAATGCAGGAAAAAACAATTTTTAATAATCTACTTTTTGCATCAAAATAAAGGTAGGAAATATTGAAATACAAATTTAAAAAATTAAATAAAAGTTAACAGCTTTTTTGTAAATAATTTATTTATTTATCTGAGAGAGATAATAGGTGCATCATGGTCTTTAGCTACTGCTAATGAACTCCAGATGCATGCACCCCCTTGTGCATGTGGCTTATGTGGGTACTGGGGAATTGAACCAGGGTCCTTAGGCTTTGCAGGCAAATACCTTAGGCTATTAAACCACTAAGCCATTTCACCAGCCCAAAAATTGACAAATTTTTATCCACAAAATACATTAACAAAGCAATACATTTCATACCAAGGATTCAAATGCCAGTTTGAGTACCAGTATGCTCTCTGATCCTGTAGTTTAGGATTTTTTTTAAATATTTTTTTAAATTTTTATTTATTTGAGAGCGACAGACACAGAGAGAAAGACAGATAGAGGGAGTGAGAATGGGTGTGCCAGGGCTTCCAGCCTCTGCAAACGAACTCCAGACGCTTGAGCCCCCTTGTGCATCTGGCTAACGTGGGACCTTGGGAACCGACCCTCTAACCAGGGTCCTTAGGCTTCACAGGCAAATGCTTAACTGCTAAGCCATCTCTCCAGGCCTAGTTCAGGATTTTAAGAATATATAGTGATCATGTTTTACTAACTCACCATTTGGCCAAACCATAGCTATCATTGATTTTCTTTACTACCTTTACTGAGCCAAATCTGTCAAAATGCCCCTGATTTCAGTTTCTTCCATCAACAAAATGAAATTAGTTAATATTTTTAAGTCTACTGTAAAGATAGAATTGATGATATGAAAATTATCTTCCCATGTGGCACATTTATACAATGGAGTTCTACTCAGCGGTAAAGAAAAATGAAGTTATGAAATTTGCAGAAAAATGGATGGACCTGGAAAAGATTATACTAAGTGAGGTAACCAAGGCCCAGAAAGCCAAGCGCCACATGTTCTCTCTCGTATGTGGATCCTAGCTACAGATGATTGGGCTTCTGCGTGAGAAGGAAAATACTTAGTAGCAGAGGCCAGTAAGTTAAAAAGGAGACATAAATGGAAGAGAAAGGAAGGGAGGAGGGTACTTAATAGGTTGATGTTGTTTATATGTAAGTACAATGATTGTGATGGGAAGTAATATTATGGAGAATGGAATTTCAAAGGGGAAAGTCAGTGGGGGGGGGGGGTGAAGGGAGAGAATTACCATGGGATTTTTTTATAATCATGGAAAATGCTAATAAAAATTTAAAAAAAAAAGAAAATTATTTTCCCTAAGTCATCTTCAAACTACCTATGGCAGTTACTTAAGGGTATTTTTAGTTCTATTGGTTTTAAACACAGAATCCATTATAAATCTATATGATTTTAAGGTAGGTTAGGGTCTCACTCTATCCTAGGCTGACCTGGAATTCACGATATAGATTCAGGGTGGCCATGAACTCATGGTGAACTCTCTAACTCTGCCTCCTGAATGCAGATATTAAAGGTGTGTACCGCCATACCAGGGTATAAATGTTTATGAAATTTTTTAAAAAATTAAAAAACCCTTAGATTGTCAGCAAAGCTCAAATACCATTAGTCACAAACTTTGTCCAAGTGGCTAGTACAAATGTATACCACTGTTCCTGGCTGCACAACACATTTTTAGTATTTTATTTATTTACTGGAGAGAGAAAATATGAGAGGGGGGGAGGGAGGGAGGGAGAGAATGTCACAACACTGCATGCACCACCTGTGTATCTGGCTTACATGGGTGCTAGGGAATTGAACTTGTGTCCTTAAGGTTTGCAGACAAGCAAGCACCTTATCTCCTAAGCCATCTCTCCAGCCCTTCACAACATAATTTAAAATGTAAATGAAATAGGAATACAATACCCTAACATCAATTCTGCCAACAGAAACCATGTTTGGCATGATTTTGCCTTCAGGTAAAACAGTCTTGGCTTGTGGCAGCTGAGTACGTCTGGGTGCTGGCCTCTCTCCAGATGTCTGAATTTGGAGTCTCAGAAGTTGTTGCAGTCTGTCCATTCTTAGGCTTCACAGGTTTCAAACATTAAGCCATCACTTCAGCTTTCAGCACACATTTTAATAGAGCTCAATATATGTGCATGTTTTCTTAAAGTAATATTTATCTATATAACAGTGAGATACATTTATATAATGCTTTTATTTTTTAATAAAGAATAGGTGGTACACAAGGGCCTCCAGACACTGCAAACAAACTCCAGATGCATGAGCAGCCTGGTGCATCTGGCTTACATGAGTTCTGGCAATCAAACCTGGGTCATTAGGCTTTGCAGACAAGCACATTAACTACTAAGCCATCTCTCCATCTGACTGTTAAGCCATCTCTCCAGCACTTCATTAAATATTTTAAAATGTAAATGAAATATGAAAACAATACCCTAACATCAATTCCACTAGCAGAAACAGTGTTAGGAATGATTTTGCCTTCAGGTGTAACATAGCCTTGGCTGGTGGAAGCTGAGGATGTCTGGGTGTTGGCATCTCTGGAGATGGCTGAATAAATAACTTATACAAATACTAACTTACAATGGAAGTATTCTTTTCAATAAGGAGTATAACAGGGCTCCAGCCATTGCAAAATCCATATTCATTCACCACCTTGTATATCTGGCTTAGGTGGGTTCCTGGGACTCAAACCTATGTCCTTTGAACAAATGTCTCAGCTGCTAAACCATCTCTTCATCTCTTATTTTTTTGTTTGAATTTTTTAGTTATTTACAGGGAGAGAATATGGATGAATGAGAATGGGTACACTAGGTTCTCTAGCAACTGCAAACAAACTCCAGATCATGTATATCTAATTTATATAGGTAATGGGCCATCATTTCCATGTTCTTATGCTTAGCAGGCAAGCACCTTAACTACTAAGCCATTTCTCCAGCTTTTATATTTATTTTCAGTAGACTGTTTTAAAGTTTTGTTAGTACTTGTCTAATTCAATAGATTTTTTGTACATGTACCTTATTGACAACTAATGGGACTCAAGGCTCAGTCAGAGATCATTGTGGAAGAGGTGGCAGAAAGAATGTAAAGTCCAAAGGAAAAGGAGGAGTGTTTTTTAATGCTGTCACGTTGTAATATAATGAAATGTATTGTGTCAAACACAAAGTGGCCATGGTATTCATGACCTCTAAGTTGCTGATCTACCTACAGAACACCTGTATAATAGGAGGGGGAAATGATGACATCAAAAGAGAAAGAAGGGACAATTTAGGAGGTGTAAAATAAGCTCCCATGAATTTGGGCCTAGTGGCATAGACCCATAATTCTAGCTACAAGGTATGGAGGCTACTGAAAAGCTAGAGACCGCAGCTTACTGGGAGAGTACTTGCCTACCTTGTATGAGGCCCAGGGTTTAATTCTACATAAAATACACACATTAAACAATTCTAAACCACTATTTACCATGAACAAGCATGGCTTACAAAAAGGAAGGAAGGAAGGAAGGAAGGAAGGAAGGAAGGAAGGAAGGAAGGAAGGAAGGAAGGAAGCTGAGCTAAGTTGGGCTTGGTGACACATGCCTTATATCCCAGTACTCAGGAGGCAGAGGTATGTGGAGGATCACCAAGAGTTCAAGGCCAGCACAAGGCTACATAGTGAATTCTTGGCCAGCTTGGGCTAGACCAAGACCTTACCTGGGGGGATGGGGGGACTAACAAAAAAAGGGAGCTGAAATGTCAAAGACTTATTACAGAAGATTCTTTTCAATTGTGTATATATTTTGTTTTTTTTTTTCTTTTTCCTATATCATTGCCACCCACAACTTATTTGAAATAATACATCCTGTAATTTTCAAGGCATTATTTTGCTATTGTTACATAAAACAGAGATTAATAAATACCTTTATTTTCCTCTTACATAATGCAATCACTTTAGGCTCTTTTTAACCAGGTAAGCCCTTCTCCAATTTTTATTTTTCACTATTTCAAATTTTAATCCTGTTTTCCTCCCATAAATGAACTGGCATGGTTTTTATACCCATCCTCAAACATAAACAATTACTTTCTTATCATTTGTTTGCATTTTTCAGGTCTTCCTTCTGGAATCTTTTCCTTGGCCCATAGTAAATTCTTTATGTAAGGGTCCTAGAATCACTGAAGAAAGACCCCAGCCTCAAATAGTATGTAAAACCAAAGAGCATTTATTCTGCAGAATCAGCCAGCATGTGGGGGTCAACCATTCATGAAAAATGGCAACTTTGAGAGGAGCTCCCAGGATCTTTTAAGCACAGCTAGAGGAATTTGGGCTGGCTTAGTCATTGGCTAATTTGAAAAGTAACTGTACTTGCATATTTTTGATTGGTCCTGAGGTTTTGGCAGGCTAGGTCTAGGGGAATTTCAGATGGGTTAGGTGATTTTTTAAATGATTGGCTACGCAGGCAGCAGTTACAGTTGTGCATCTCTGATTGATTGGGGCAGAAGGCACGAAAGGGACATGCTGGGCATTTCCAGGAACTGACTCAGCCTCTGGGCAGCTATCTTCCCAGCCACATGTCAGGGCAGGTCCTTTCCAGAAGTCCTGCCTTACTTTCTGGGAAACTGAAACTTAGGCCTAGTTAGAGTGGTACCTTACTCAAGCCCATCATGGTGTGAGTTTGGTCCCTTCAATTTACAATATGCCTGAGTGACACAGTACGAGGTGGTAAACTTTTGGGCTTCGCTACCAGAAAACTTTAAATTTTACCTTTGTTCCTTCAAGATAATCTTGTTCTCTCCAGAAGCCTACTTGAGCACCTTGCGTGCTTTATCAGAGCTCCAGCCTGCACAGTTGTCACCATTGATCTGAAGTGCTTGGTCACCAAACCTCAGACCAACCAGTGAGGCTGGAGAATTCACCTGGACTAGCTGAACAAATACACCATTATCAATGGACTTAAGCCTCAGTCCAATTTTTCCATCTTGGTCTTTACACAAAATGACTTCATGAATCCCTTGCTTAATTTCTGTCCTACGAATTCCGACATCATTACCTGGTACAGGTGACGCTATATAGTTCACACAGGAAGGTCTTGCTACCAACCCCTGACCTGGTGCTCCAGGGACCATGGCCGAATTTTCATGTATTTGTTCATCATTTAAACTCAGTCCCATATATTGGGAGAGCTCTGGATACAGTTTAAGATAGAGATTTCCACCTAGAGTGATGGGAACAGAACCTTCTGTCAGAATTGCTGAGTTGGCAGAGAAGGCATTTTGAGCCTGAATCATTTTGAGCCTGAATCACTTTATCTACCTTCAAATTTTCAAGGAATGGATGCAGAGCCATTTTTTCATGTATTTCCTCCTCTGGGACCCGCAGCCACCACCACGGTCACCCACTGACTTCCGAGAGTGAGCCGAGATGAGCGCCGCACTCTCAGCACTGCCTGCCAGGCCTCTTTGGTGTTCTTAAGTAGGAGAAAAAATTTAATACTACAAGTAGTCATAAAACTTAACAATTTTAGCACTCTGAATTTGTATATTAACCTTTAACAATTAAAAAATGCCTGCGATAGACCCAAGCTCCAGCATGTATCTCTGTGGTGTGCTGACATAGTCCATCTGTGTATACCCAGGAGAGGGATAGACCCAAACTCCAGCATGGATCTCTATGGTTTCCTGACATAGTCTTTCTATATAGACCTAAGCTCCAGCATGTATCTCTGTCATGTACTGACCTAATCCTTCTGTATACACCCAGGAGAGGGATAGACCCAAATGCCAGTATGTATCTTTGTGGTGTGCTTATGTAGTGCTTCTGTATACACCAGGCAGAGGGATAGACCTAAGCTCCAGCATGTATCTCTGTGCTGACATAGTCCTTCTGCATACACCCGGGAGAGGGATAGTTGTCCTTAGAGAAGGTATTGAACTCTCTGAAGTTGTCCTTTTAGGGATTGTCACTTGTGTCAGCTGGCCAATGTATGGCATTTTTTTTTTCTTCTGGGCATATAACATGGTACCTATCTTGGAGTAGGGGTTGCCTAGGTCCAGTATCCATGAAACATTGGCACAGAACTACAGTGACAGCCAGGTATCTGGTAATAGCAGTGATACTACTGACACTGCCTACTGAATGGAGGGAGGAAGAGTCACAAGACTCATAAGATTCCAACCACTGCTTCCTCCTGCCCCCTCCCAGCTGTATGTGAGTTTTGGGGGTGTTAGCATATACAGTGAGGAAATGGTTAAATGAGAGTAGGTAACCCTGATTTAGCATTCATGAGGACACCATTCATGATGGGGTGGGGCTTTGTCGTGATAAAATGGTTTTGGGACCACACAAGATCCCATCAGTAATCCCTCATGTGTGCTTTGTAAGTAACATGATCTCAATAAATTCACTGGCTTGATAAACTGGATGTTGGTGCACTCATACATTGACTGTCAATGGTGACATTCCTTTTAAGTTTTTTTGTTTGTTTGTTTGTTTTTTCATTTTTATTTATTTATTTGAAAATGACAGAGACAGAAAGAGGCAAATAGAGAGAATGAGTGTGCCAGGGCAAACAAACTGCAGACACTTGCACCAACTTGTGCATCTTGCTAATGAGGGTCTTGGGGACTCTAACCTGGGCCCTTTGACTTTGCAGGCAAATGCATTAACCACTAAGCTATCCCTCCAGCACAATTGGTGACACAAGCAAAAACAGAGTTGTGAAAGGGGATGTAGCTTTTCTTTCTTAGAGAATGTTTAGAAAACTTTCAACTGACAATTTCTACATATATATGTTTGTATACACACACACACACACACACACACACAAGTACTAAATGGGAGCAATAGGGACCATTAGAGAAAGTTAAGAGATCTGTGCAGGTCCATGGCACAAAGCTTGGTGCTTAAACTCAACCAACCAGTCTCCATTGTAGCACTCTCTCCCTGGAGACTATGTCTTGACCCCTGGGCCACCCCTCCCTCTCCAGACTCTTGGAGAACTTACGCAGACAGAGCACTATCAACCACTACAGTTATTGGTGCCTGATGCCAGGCGTGTGAGGTCAAGGAGCTGTGTGCTATGTCTGCCTCCTGACAGGTTCGGAAATGCACTGTTATACAGCCGGGAAAAGGTATGGTTAAGGCAACACCCCCGAATGAGTTTCTCTATGTCATTTGCATCACTACACCTATGAGGCTTGTCTCTGAAATCTCACTTGTACCAACAATAGCTCAGCTCAGACCACCTTGTCAATAATTCAGATCTTCCCCTCCTCCAACCCCTATAGGCTTCTGAGGCATTGATGAGTCCCTATTGTACCAGTATGCTAAAACCAGTTGTGGCCCTGCCCACATTACACTTCTAAGCCTGATACAAATGCCTCATGCCAATGTTCTACTCCCTCTTAGATAGGCTCAGGGCCTCCACAAAAAGGATGTAACTCCACAAGAGAACTTCCAGCAGCATCTCCACCACGTCCAGAGATAGTGGAGCCTGCACAGCCTGGGGGCAGCTGCTGCTTCTCTGCCATCCACCCCCTGATGCACAGGTCTACCCTCCTTGGGATTGCCCACAGCTGCCTCATTACCAGCATCAAGGGGGCCACACAGCTCATGGGCATCTTCACCATGGCCATCACCCGCTGAAGAAAGGCTTGAGCTTCACTGGTCTTCCCCCACTCGGGGACGATTCTTCCCACTCTGCTCTCCTTCTCATCCTCCCACAGCACCACCTGTGCTAATTCCAGGCTCCTGCATGGCTGCTGGAGCCTTCCTCATGGAGCCTCGTTGAAGCATGGGCTCCCTGAAGGTGTCCTGCTGAGGGAAGGAGGCCGTGTGCCCACCACTTTCTCCAATATGAGTGGTACATGATGTCCGTGAGGTACATGGCACCCAAGGAAACAGGAACTCATGAGCATTGGTTCCTACCAAGCCTGCCCTCTTTGGGCCCGGGACACCGATGATGGCCCACATTGGCATTGCTCCCTAGCACAGCTCTTCCCCAAGGCCATTTGGGCAAATACAAACTTTCAAGGTGGCTTCTGTACAACCTGGCCTACCAAATGCCAAAGATTTTGTGGGCCACGGTAAGCCTGAGGTCTTAACAGCTGTAGGCGGTGCACGTGGGCATTCAGAGCACCTGCACAAACAGACTGTCCCTCCTGGACACCACTTCTTAAGCTGCCAGACCCTTACACATGCTTCCCCTAGCCAGGTCAACCTCAGTCGGTCACCCTGCACCTGCAACACCCTTACATCAATGGTGGTGCCCTTACCCTTACTAGGTGGGCATCACCCATGGCACTTTAGTCCATGACGGAGTACAGCCCCTACTCACCCAGAGTTTGTGCCACACCAACTGGGCTCAGAACAGATCAGCTGGCTTATGGAAACACTGGCCAGGGCAGTGGCTTCTGGCAGGAGACTTGAACAGAAGCCTGCTACTTGCCAGGAAATATAGAAGAACAAGAAGCCTTCATCCCCAGGACCAGCAGAGACACTTGTGCCATAATGCATGGAAGTAGAAATGGCTTTCCAGTATTGGAACCTCAGTAGCAATCTGTTCTACGTGCAGCACAGAGATATCTCACAATGGTATGGTTGGCAATGTATTGGCTATGAGAGTATGAAAAAAATGAAAGAAAGAAAGAAAGAAAGAAAGAAAGAAAGAAAGAAAGAAAGAAAGAAAGAAGGAAAATAAATTGGGGCTGGAGAGATGGCTTAGCCATTAAGGTGTTTGCTTGCACCTTTCAAAGCCAAAAGACCCAGGTTAAATTCCCCAGGACCCACAAAAGCCAGATGCACAAGGTGGCACATGTATCTGGAGTTCGTTATCAGTGGCTGAGGCCTTGGCACACCTATTCTCTCCATCTCCCTCCCCCTCAGATCAATAAAATAAAATAACTTTTTTAAAAGAAATTGGGTGAGAGATGGTTATGAGTTACTGGGTTCGACACCTATCAGAAGGCCATTATAGGAGGTTAGTGTAAGCGGTCAAAAAGGGGCAGGGTGGGGCTAGAGAGATTGCTTAGAGAGATTGCTTAGTGGTTAAGGCACTTGCCTGCAAAGCCAAAAGACCCAGGTTCGATGCCCCAGAACCTATGTAAGGGAGATGCAAAAGGGGCATATATGTCTGGAGTTTGTTTGAAGCAACTGAAGCCCTGGTGTTCCCATTCTCTCTCTCTCTCTCTCTCTTTCTCGCTTCTCTCTCCTTCTTCCTCTTCCTCACTTTTTTCTCTCTGTCTCCCTCTCCTTTTTCCTTTCTTTCTGAAATAAATACATAAAACTTTAAAGCAGAATGACTTTTGTTTCTTCTCAGTATCAAAACCATCTCCATGGAGATGTGTGTCTGTCTAGTCATGAGAGCAGCATTCATATTTAATGTGCCACTTCCTGTACAGGGCCTCTTTGACTCTGGCAGAGGTGATGAAACACAAGACACATCCAAAGGACATCAGAGACAGCCAAGTTCTTAGTCTTCACCTGATCACACCCAGTTACATTCTTTCTAAGTCTTAATCACTATGAATAAATACTTCAGTGAGTGTGGGTATATAGATGTCTCTATGATGTAGTTCCCACTTATGTGGACATATTCCAAACATGGAGGTGTAAAGTGTCCATTGGGAGTTCACATTTTAACTTTTGCAACCTACATACTAACTTCTATATTTGTATTCATGTGAACAAAGTGGTACCTCTCACCACCATCTGCAGCTCTTGCTGCCATTTCATGCTTAAATACCAGCGAGTTTAGTACTGACTTGTACTATCATTGTAACTGGGGTTTCTGAATGCTTTTTCATGAGCTGCTCAGAAAATCAGAAATCCACATAGGATCAGGTTATAGCAATATTGTGTCTCTTTGTAAATAGTTCTGTATTTTCTTAAAAATCACATTAAAGCCGGGCGTGGTGGCACACGCCTTTAATCCCAGCACTTGGGAGGCAGAGGTAGGAGGATTGCGGAGAGTTTGAGGCCACCCTGAGACTACATAGTGAATTCCAGGTCAGCCTGAGCCAGAGTGAGACCCTACCTCGAAAAAACAAAAAACAACAACAAAAAAAATCACATTAAAGAGTTTCTGTATATGTATGTATGTATGTATATATATAAAATCTCCCTTTTAAATATGTGGATTATAAATAATATGTCCCTGTACATACATAGCATTAATATATCATTGCTTTTTTTTCCGTGCGTTTTTGTTGGTACTGTGTTAATTATTTGATTTTGCTGTTATTGTTTGTGCTTTGGTAAAGATATTTCTCTTTTATTTCTTACTCATTTCTTTCTTTTTGAAAGAGGTAAACCATGTAGCCTTGGGAACTCTTGATTTTGCGATGTGTGATTCTGGACGTGAATGCTGGCCCCTCTTACCTACAACTCCAAATTTCTGGGATTACAAGCATGTATCACCACTCCCATCTTGCAATGAACATTTTGAGAGGAATTTGCCTGAATGAGCTCCAGAGGAGCAGTAGTGGGGAAAGAGGACAAGCTGGAAAGGAAAGAATGACCAGGTCATGATGGAACTTGTCAGTCATATGAGGATCTTCGCTCTGAAACAAAAGAAATTAGATGCAGGCAATGGGAACATAGTGTGTCTTTTAATGAAGCGAGACAGCAGTATGATAAAAATGTACACGAAAAAGCATTAAGGGGGACATAGGAACAGGATCCTTAATGTCATGAATCTGTAGGTTGGCATAATACAGAGAGAAATGGCCCTATAGTAACTTTAATTCCCTCAGTCATGAAAGCTTGGTCTAGGATAATAATTAGTCAATGGATGGCAGCAATGGTGGTGATAATGATTACTGGGCATGCAACACCTTTACTGAATGCAAATTTATTTCCTGAAATCCCATTTTAACTATAGAATCAATGAAGTCTTTTAACTTTGTTAAGAATCGGTGCAAGTCTGCCAGTCCTGGATTTCATTTTGTACTTTACCTTCACAACATTTCTAACTTAGACCATCCTTTCACTCATTCTCAATGATTTTATGAACCACTATTTTTACTTTGTCCACTTGGTGCTTTCTGTTCCCCATTTTTATTACTTATCCTTTTTAAAAGCATTTAAAGTTATAGAAACTAGGCCTGGCAACATTTCTGTCAAATACTATATACTAAATGTTGAATACTATGCTACCCTGCCACTGGAGAATAATATGATTCTACTCTTTTCTGACATGTATTCATTATACATAGTGATGGACTCATCAGCACAATTTCTTTCAAGTACAGCATACACTTTATTCAGCTCCCTTAACCATACCCTCTGTGCCCCAGCTCCTTCCACATTCCACTAGTCTCCTTCTTTCCCCCACTCTCCTCTCTTATTTAATGTTACTCTTGACCTTCAAAACTACAGAATAAGAACCCATACAGATTAATTTGTAGTTTTATTTTTCAAATAAGAGAATTATTTCTCAACTATTTGTCAACATGAAGCTTAACCTATGATACTATGCAAAATTATTTGCTCCTGTGACAGGTCATTTGTCTTTGGGATGATGTTGGAATATTGAAGATGATTGATAAGTGGATGTGCACTTGAGAAAGTGGATATATTAATCACATTGGATGTTGGGACCCTGGGTGGCCTGCTGTAGCAGGTTAGAATAAAGAGGTTGGTTGGCTGAGAAATTAGGATATCCAATTAGAAAAGTATGATGCTCCATGGGCAGTTCAAAATGAGTATTCTGTAGGGGAGATATGGTTTGGAACTGAGAACTAGAAGTGCAAATGAGATTCTCAAGGTTTCCATTTGCTGAAGACTAGCTGCAGTAGGAGTTCATTAAAACAGTGGTGAAATGAGTTAAAACAGACTGTTGACCTGGTGGTATTTGTTCTGATGGCCTAACTAAACCTGAGGAGAGAAGCCAAAACTCACTTCTAATTGGGTGATTGTACATGTAATCGCTTGGCCAGTGGAAGCCTTGTTTATCAGAGGCTCATTTAAATTTGCAGAGTTGGAAAATAAACTTTGTTCACTCACTTTGACAACTATACCACAGTTGAGATGACATGTGTTACACTGTTCTGAACTTAGTGTTGAATTCTGCAACCAAAAAGCAGCCACTCAAGAAGATTTTTTGTTAATTTATTTTTTATGTTTTTATTGTACTTTATTTATCTATAATTTTTGGTTTTTC